>NC_056731.1:1591881292-1592124263 GCF_019279795.1 Protopterus annectens
AAGTGGGAAAGGTGTTACTCCTGAAGTCTCCCGTCGTCCAATCTAAAAGGTGGAAAACCTACATTAGGTATGCGGTAGCATGACCCGGCAGAGAGCTGCGTTAACCAAATAACATTCACATGTCAGCATTGCAGAGTATCGGTTCCCATGTATCAGCCAGATGGGAGCAGATTGTATGAGGAACACGCATATAATATGATTATGTCACTAGACAGGCCGCCGAGTCCGTACAGTCAAACGCCCTCTGTCGCCTAATGGTTAGACATACCCAATACTGTAATCATGTAGTCCAATGTAATACGCATCACAAGGGATCGCACACACCCAGCGTGAGTGACAAATGTAAGCACAAATGTCGGTGAGCGAGCGGGTGTAAGCGTGTTTGTCTACCAGTATGCCAGTATTGCACTGTTAAAGAAATGTGGAGTCTAAACGGGTATAAGGAGCTGTAACCAGAGGTCAGCAGTGCTTAACACCGTGCAAACCCACACACAAGCGCTCCCACCTGCTGGAATGTGCCTTACCCACTCCGTATCCAAAGGTGTCGTTCTGTCCGCAAACAAAGAACCGTCCTTTGCACATGTTGGTAGCAATACCCTGCGCACATAGCTCATGTGAATTACCAATACACCATGGCATATGTACAGACAATAGACCACACACATACCATACAGCACAGTCATCCAATAGTATAGCAATGTACTGGCAGATATGTCCGGACCACTGGTGTTTGCAGACCTGGCCGTCCCGTGTTTCAGTGTGTGAGCATGCCCAGTATGACTGTTACTCATGTTGTCGACTGACATTACCTTCATACCATCATGTGTGTGAGCATGCCAAGTATGGTCAACTGTATCGCATGTGTCACATGTCCAGGTAGTCAATACTGTGGTGCCGACCCCAGCGTTCTACACCGACAGGTGGCATGCTGTGTCTGCAGGGTAGCTAATGGTCATGTGGCATTGACAGTTGCTACATTTCTGCATAGCGTGGGGGGACATCCAACCGCATCAACAGTCCTACACAGCACCAGGGGTGGCGCACATGACTCTCACATGTGTACGTTGGAAGGGGTTGGTGCTTTGATGCGTACGTGTGTGCATGCTATAGCACCCAGTACCCCAGGGTAGTCAGCCATGTGGTGGAAGAGATGCATATTGCTGGTCTACTAATCACATGTGTTGAGGACATGTACGTGCTCACTAGCATGTGTTTACATGGCGTCTGTGAACTGGTACAAAACTCTGGATGCAGATGCCTGTGAGATCCCCATGATATCCCCAGTTGTGCTTTGGGAGGTACCTGTGGCTAGTATACCTAGGCCAATACATACCGTGGTATCCACTGTGATGGGTTTCCCTCGGCCTGTTTGATGTGTCAGGTGTGGCAGGCACAGGTCAACAAGCTGCTGTAGGAGGTCTCTGTCCACCCCATAGCGCTCCACTATCCCCAGCCCATGTAGCCCCTGGTAAGTCACCCTGGGTCTGTAAAGTCTTATGTCACCCCAGTAAGGATTGTTCGGCAGCATACACATCCTCACTGCCCTCAGCCTCCTGCACATGTTGGTCTATGTTGCCTACTGCAGCCCTTCTCATTTGGTTGGACTTTGTTGTGAAATGTCCCCGCATCAATCAGCACAAACATTCAATAGTGCTAATGTCCACATACATATATGTATATATATATATATATATATATATATATATATATATATATATATATGTCTATCTATCTATATCTACATATATCATATATATGTATCATATATATCATAGCTGCCAATCTAGATCCAACAATGGGGAATACTGACATCTGTGCAGTGAGGAACACCTGGCATAAGGCTCAGTTGTGCAGAACAGCACTACCATTGTATACCTCAGATACAGACATGTGGGCCATAAGACCGTTACGGACCGCTCCAGGTGTTAGTGTCCACACGTATATGAAGGCCACTCACATGTACTGACCAGTACACTCTCAAAAGCCATCACAGATGTGTCAGGTGCTGATCACAGTGGTAAATGCCGCACTGTAGTATGTAGCCCTCACACATCACCGTGTACTTGGACCAGCAACACACATCCATACACTAGTACAACACCATGTTACTCATGACCAGTGGACTGTACCTAGCTGTACAGCAACTGTGCAGACTACCCATGTACTGACAGGGTTCCATCATGTGTTATGCAATGCACTGATACTACTATTCATAACCAGGTCGGCTGCACACATAACAGGGGACCTGGGTCTTATACAGCTGTAACAGATAACTGTTGCTGTACACCAGGCAACACACCCGTGTGTGGATGTGACATACATGTAACCGCCGTGGATATGTACATGCCCCCCCCACACACACACACACACACACAACACATATGTACGTAGCATAGCTAATGCTGTCTTTCATGCAGACACGTGGCTACAGCTACTACACGCATGCACATGGAAGGTAGGTCCATGGCTGTTCAATGCTAACAGTACATAAGGTAGCAATGTTGACTGAGTTAACATTCCCTCTGTACTGGTTACCCATGACAACTATCTTAGCATACAACAGTCCATGTGTCATGTATGTCACACATGTTCACCAATTGCAATGCATACAAACATGGCTACATGACAGGAATGTAGGACCTATACACATGTACATGTAGTGGTGTGCATTCAGCTACCATGCATGAGCAGTAGCTGATGTTTGCAGTTATCTGTGTCCAACTACAATGTGCAGTTGCAATGCAGTCCCATCATTGACACCTGTATATGGTGAAATACTGACAGTACGGTAAGATGTACATCAGGTATGGATGGATGTGTGTACATAAAGTGGTGGGCCACCTTTGCAGATGGATGTTTGCTGAAGACAGCTCACAGGTGTGTCACAAGCCGTCCTACCATAACATGTGCAAACAGTAAGCTATGTTTCCGGTAATTGAAGGTGAAGATATACAACCTACACAGCGGTCAGGGTGTTACTGACTGTAAAGCAATTGACACCTGTAACACCTAAGTCCTCCCATGTGCATATAGCAGCACACTTGCCAAAGGTAGCATCAGTACACATTGTAATGCGGGCAATACTGCTGCATGTCTGTCAGATGTATCAGAAGATAGCAGGTGTTTGTTTCACAGTACTGCCATGTGTGTTTTCCTGTGTGACCATATATGCCACGTATGGTGGGGAATACATCCCAATTGTTACCCACCCCTGTACACTGTTGTAGAGATTTGTACATACTGCAGTGTAGACAGCAAGACATAGGCAGGGGTGGTGTGTGTATCACACACGTTAGCTATCTGTATGTGCATGACATGTGGACTCCAGTGTGTGTATGTGCATGTATGTATGGCTGTCTGGTGCATGGAGTGAGGATGTATGCTACCATTGAGAACAGATAGGGCCCCTAACCCCTCAAGGTGATGCAATCTACTACCCTGTTGATGCCGTCAGTCTTACGCATTACTGACTACCTGTACATGTTCATTCTCTGTGTCACGTCATGTGGGTGCACAGTACTGTAATGGTGATTAGCACATAGGCAGGGGTCCTCACCTCAACACTATCAAGTGTGTGTTACAGTGTCGTTGACCCCGTGAGTGTGGGCGTATTACTGTGTGCATCTGTGTATGTCTGTGTGTGTTCACATCCTGTAATGTGACAGTGTTTTACTGCTAGACAGTGAGTCCTCATGCTATCAACTGGCCCCTACCCTTGACATCAGTTAGACCGCTGTGTAAACCCCCCGCACCATGTAGCTGTACCTGTGAAGTCACCTGGTATGGATGTCCCGTCTCTAGCCACCGTAGCCTAGTACACAGCTCACATGCTCCTGGATCAGTAGGTTTGTAGAGATCTATGGAATGTCAGCCTTACTAACAGTGAGGTAGAGGCTACATATAGCATGCTGGTATTGCCATCCATGCCTGTGAGTACTCCACATTTACACATGTGAAACTGGAAACACTGGTACTTAATGGCACATGCAATTAGACCTTAAGGAGGGAAGCAGGGCATCCTTACCAACCTGCAGTTACTGTTGTTACCAAGACACATACTGTGACCATAAAACAATGCATTCTAACCGCAAACACTGTCACGTAATGGCACATGCAATTAGACCTTCAGGAGGGATGCAGGGCATCATTACCAACATGCTGTGACTGTTGTTACCAAGACACATACTGTGAACATAAAACAATGCAGTCTAATCCTGTACTACATGATATGTCTGCTGCGTGCCAACAGTACACAACAATTGTAATATACAACTCTCTCACTATTCTGTTCACCCTGTGCATCAGACCATATGAGCATATTCCTGCACCGATGGTGTGGATGACAGGGATGTGGCACAGGCATCATCATATGCACAGGGTGATAATGTTTGCCAGGGGCCTAGGCTGTACCGGTGGATGACATCATGTGTGTGGGTTAGTTCCTGTGATCTCCTTGGACATGTGTGGTTATTATGCATGAGGGTGTTGGTGCCCTACAGATGTTTCTGGTGTGTGCGTGTATGTGTGCACACAGTTCTGCCATGTATCCGACCTACACAGGGGTATTATTGACAGCTCCAGATTGTACAGACCAGGATGTACAGCTCATTGTGTCCGTTCACGGCCACGTGACCTGTGCCTTCCAGGGGTTGCACGGGCACTACCAGACAGAGGTACAGGATGGGTACTGTCTGATGACACATGTCCACTGGAACCATGTCCCCGCTGGGACCATCCAGGGCCACGTCCACGTGGCCTGCTGTGTCTTGGTGTGGACAGCGCAGCACCAGCTGCACTGCTGCTGCTACTGGCACTGTGGGAGCGGGCATGTGAGGTAGCTCGTTCGCGTAGACCTGCACCAGGTGGTGTAGCTGGCCTACGGCCACGTGGCCTACGCCTCACTCCTACCAAATGTTCCAGCACAGACAGCTCATGTTCACGGATTGCCATGCCATGGTCAAGGATTCCAACCATGTCACCCAATCGCCTGTCCAAAACGTCAGCAATCTGCTGTTGAGTATTTGCCAATGCCTGGATGTTTTCGTTTAAAGAATGGATAGCAGTTCAGCACATGCCTTTGCCGCCATTGCAGTCTGAAACATGTGTCTGGTGACACCAGCTGCTGCACTCTGTCATGCAGGTGCATGTCGGCCAGGGGTCCTCCTATGAGCAGCACTGGCCATATGCCTGTGTGGTGCATCTGCGGTCAGTTCACTGACACCATGGTGTGGACACACCTTCCCTAGCCACCACACGTTCCTGTTCCGAGCTAACACACGGTAACTGTCCTTCCTCTATGGCCACTGGTGATGGAGTATGTGTTGGCATGAGAACTGTGTGCGGGGAAGAGGGGGATAAAGGTGGGATGGCAACCAAAGGCACAGATTCAGCCCCTGACAACCCTGCCTGTACCTTAAACATATGTTCATCACTGCTAGAGTCTGTGGGGACACTAACATCAGATGGACCGCAGGAGGACAATGCACCTACATCACCTGTGAAGGCAAACAAAGACTCTACATTACAATAGAGACACACACACACAGACACACACAGACACACACAAGACAACCATGCATGTGATATGACAGAATGCATGCAGCATGCATGTGATACAGCAGACGGCATGCAGCTCAGACATTAACAGTGTTAGTTAGATTACATCCCTGAGTTGCACACAACAGCAAGCATGTGTCATAGCAGAAGCCATGCATTTCACACAATCATGGTAGCAAGCTTGCATCCCTGTGATACACCATGTGGACCAGCACAGGTTAACAGTACACATGGCTGATGTGAGGCATGTGTCCTTGACATTAACATGTAGTATGACATGTAATCTGCTGATGTGTGCAGTGACATGCCTACATGTTTGACACAATGGTGTCCTGACACATGTACAGCGGTGTAATGGTGTCACATTGCAGTGTTGTCTGTATGCCCTACATATAGAATGCACTTTTAGCAGATGTGTATGACCATTGAGGGCGGTATGAGGCATCTATATTGCTATACAGTGTGAAGTACAGACACAGTGCCATTGCATGGAATCATGAGGCGTCTCTATTGCTATACAGTGTGGAATACACATACAGTGCATAGCCATGACTGCGTGCATACACAGTACATACATACTGTGGATTGTGACCCACGTCGCTGAGGTGTATACACACTAAACCATGCTGTGTCATGTGTGACAGGTCACCGGATGACATACCGATGACACCCCTGCACAACTGCTAACATGTCTTAGCTGCCTGTCAAACGTGTCCACACATGGCAGTCTGCTCAATACACCATGTTCCACATGACATTTATGTACCACACACGCGAGGTGCATGGCTGACAGTGATGTCCAACAGCAGCATGGGAAATGTACGGTATCTCTGGCCTGATGTGGTGTCTGTGTATGTATGTGTAAGCTGTACAGGTGACTACATTCATGCTGTGACACAGTCATGATGTGCAACACATCGTATGTGGTCAAATTAAGTGACACCTCCACAAGCTGTGCACAGGCTGTTAGGATGTCCAGTGTTCCACATCTATTGTTTAACCATTCAACAAAGGCT
Source organism: Protopterus annectens (assembly GCF_019279795.1). Taxonomy (NCBI): domain Eukaryota; kingdom Metazoa; phylum Chordata; order Ceratodontiformes; family Protopteridae; genus Protopterus; species Protopterus annectens. Next base: position 1,591,887,865 of record NC_056731.1, read on the forward strand.
ATAGTTGGACCATGTGTAGACAATGTGCAACAGGGTGTACAGACATACACATCACATCTGCTGTGTGTTACTACATGTCTCTAGCCATCCTCCATGGCCATGTGTGAACATGTGTTGGCCAGATGTGTGTGATGGCCGTCTATGTCACATGTCTGTGTTGTCCCATATGACATACACCCATAGATGTCAGATACTCCAGTGTCCACAGGGTTATACAGACAAAGAGTTGTATGTTTGGTATGTGGGGTATGTTTTATGGGATAGTGTGACAATGTTGCAGCCGGACCACTGCATGTCTGGGACATGTCAGCTGGCACATCACAATGTCTGCACTCATTGCAGGGGCACATTCCACAATAGTGGATCATGTGGGCTGCCTATATCCCAGCTCACTGTGTAGTACTGTTTGCGTACCCCACATGTGTTGTTCTGATGTATAGTACATATTCCTACATTGAACAATGCCTCCACCGTTGTATGGACAGCTGTCCACACATCTAGCAATGACAGTTACTGTGGGTTCATGTTGTTGTTTCATTTGTTTTTTATATATTGCACATGGGTAGCCAGTGTGATTGATGAAAGTTGTGACCTGTATATCGTGACTGGACCATACATTATGTGTACATGTGTTAACTGGCCACATGGCAAATAGATCTGTGCATTCACATGCCTGATACTGATAACTGTCTTACCTGCAACGGACTGCTGTCTCTGCGACACACCAGAGGTACCTGTATAGGGGTGACACAGCAGTTAGATCATTATTCATGACTGTATGATAGCTACAGGGTGCACTTTGCATGTTAACACATTCGCCAGTACAATAGCATATACTATGGAGTATGCACATGTGTGCATACACAGGGTAGCATACTATAGTATGCGGCATGTGTGTAAACATACCTTGCATACGATGTTACATTACATAGTGTACAGTGACACATGCGACTAAATGGGATATAATATTTATATGTGCAGTAGTGACTTACCAGGCAACTCCAGGCTCTGTGGTTGGGAGACCCACCTCCACGATGGCAGCTAGAGTTTGTGGATGCTGTTCTGATGGGGTCCCCAGGCTGGCCAGTAGCTCCTCGGTAGGTGTGAGTGGGGGCTGGGTTGGTGGCCCACCACCTGTTCTACCTTGTTCTCTGGCGACTGCATTGGCTCGCTGTTTGGCATGTCGGATCAGGTCCGTGCAGTGTCTGTGCACCTGCTGGTGGGTGCGGTTATGGCCACACACATCACTGACCCTCCTGCGAAGTTCCTACCACAGGTCATCATGCTGCTGGGCATGCTGTGGCACATGGCTGAACAGTACCTCATAGTTATCATGGAGGTATGGGATGAGGGCATCATCCTCCAAGCGGCTATATGCCGGCAGTCGTGATCGAGGCATTATCTGTAAGACATAATGATGGAGACAGGTCACAGCATCTCAGAGATGCACAGAGATACATATGCACATTCATGTGTATTACATTTAGTACTTATGAACAGTTGTCTTTGCAAATTGTCATGACACTCACACGACTGACATGTTTGTTTCACACACATGTAACACCCGATGGGGATTGGATATTATCACCATATACTTGTGTCACCTCATTACATTGCTCATACTCCATGTGAATGCTGTCGTGATGTGGGCACATCTGTTTGCCTGTACTTACCTATCAGCACATGCCTGGATGTGTGCACATTAATGCTGTTGACCTTGATGCCATGTATATGACACATATCATCACATACACTGCCTTCACTGACATGGGCAGTGACAATGCAGACATGCGCACGGAAACCTTTACAAGCATGTGTTTTGCCATATACATCTATATGGCACTGAACAACAGTTCACCATCCTGCCACGTATCGCCGGTATTGCACATGTGATACACATGGGACACTGGCAAGCCAGATGGTATTCGCAGGGATGGTTATCAACTATAGCATGTACGGCCAAGATCATGTAGTAGTGTGTATGCCCTGGGCCATGTATGGGCATAGGATGTCAGGTTTTCTAGCTGTATCCGACAGCCATGTTCCCGCCGACAGGTGAATCAGTGCCACATTACTGATCCAGACAGTCACTGATACATCTACCATGCAGTTATCACACCATGTATGACAGAGATGACATGTGCAGCTTTGTTGGACAGGGTTGCATGGTATGGCAGGAGTATGTCACATGCATGGCACAGGGGTCTGTCCAGCATGTGGCGACCCTTGTACTAGGATGGTGACTGTCCATGACGTATGTCTTTCAGATCAGGATATGTACGTGTAGCATGTCCAACATCACAGTGTTGCACATGTCTTTATACAGGGTAGGCAGCATGCTGCATAGTGGAGATGAGGATTGTGAAGGCTAGTGACGCCCATCCAAGCATGGCCAATACCTCTTAAAGGTGATATGTGATCCGATATTGGTTACATGAGTGCTGAGTATGGCTGTCCAATGATCTCCATGCTCATGGATGGCATCCTGTCATGACTTGGGTTGCCTCTTATGACTACCTAATAGGCCTGGTGATGTCACTAGCTCAGGGAGGTAAACTGCACAGCACTATCCCTTACACACAGTGTCCATAATGTTGACCGCTGCCGAGGTGGTAGTTAATGGGTACAGGATTATTAACATAGCGGTGACAATGCAATAAGCAGCTGTCAGATTGTGCACATATGTCACGCACCTCACCCACAAAGCCCATGCTGTATGTTGTCCACAGCACTGAGTCAGCTATTGCTCCTAGGTCATGGCCATTCACATTCTCACATATGCAGATGCCACTCATTTGTCTGTGTGGTATGGGCTACAATAACAGAGGAGTACAAAACATTAACCCTGTTTTACTGTAGCTGCCACTGGTGTGCTATGCACATGTTACTCAGACACCTTTTGTAGTGTTGCTTCTGTGAACAGGCCACTGGTAGAACACTCCTGTGACATACGATGGTACACGTAGTATACTGAGTGTAGGTGGAACACAGTATGGGTGATGATGTCCTCTGACCTGTCGCAGGTGTGCTATGCAGTGTGTATTCATCGGTACTGTCATCTACATCTGTACTGCTAACAACATCTACATTGATTAAGGTTCATAGGCTTTCAGACCATACTCAGCAGGGTAATAGTGCTGTGCCTCCCATTATGAGTGGCATCTCCACTTTGTGGGTTGTGATAACTGTTAGTGTGATCCATTCCGTATTTTCACAGACTGCCATGAACCTATGTTTTACATGGCAGTGTATGTGTAGAGCCAACTGTTTTGCCATATGTGTATTATATGACCAGGGATTTGGACAGGTCACATACAGCTGGAGTGTACCTTGTACCATCATAGTTATGGTTACAGGGGCTCTGTTATGTTCATGGATATGTGATTGTGTACCTATTGGGGGGACAGTGAGTTTAAATTATCCAACACCCTATCTGTATTGCTTATTCATGCTCAGCACTTGTTCAGAACATGTACACACTTCATGAGCTACTAATTACTTTATCACTCAATCCTACTCATTTCCTACAGGTAAACACTGTTTGTACTTACATTTCCAGCATGCTTACAGTACAACAGCTGTTGTACACACTTACCTCACATATCTTGTGAGTAATGGTTGACTAGACAGGCATGTCCAAATGTCAATTACCAGTGTTATTGCCTGTCTATATGATGAATGTGGGCAACATGTGGCAATATAGCAATCGGCTCATGTACACAGTCAATGCTCCCCTCCTAGCATACGACACTACAGCCTGTGGGAGATGTACATATGTAGCCATGCTGGAGGTAATGCTCTCTCCAACCCAGACTTACCCTGACAATCATGTGGGGATGTTAAACATTTGCAGCACACCCCACTCATCACATAGTCTCAGTAGATCTCCACCACCACAGGCCACACATAGTAAAAGTACAACATTTGCGGAGCCTCACCATTCTACTCTATGTAGGCAACAGAGGCAGCCCCCATCACCAAACACAACACCAATTACTTATAGCCCACAGACTCATGTGTGCCCGTCAACTATAGCCAATAGGGTGTTATAACATACCCAACACACTAGTCATAGGTGACTCTGTAGGCGGTCACACTGATGTCCCACTCAGCAGGCCACACAAGGCGATAGTCACTGTCATCTGGCTGTGGGGTAACAGGATCCACAACATGTCCTATGCACTCAGGTCACTCCTCAACAGGTACAATATGACTGTCATTCTCCAAGTTAGTGTGAATGCCCTGAAATGTAACTTCCTGGACTATATGTACAGGGACATGCAATAGCTCTCCGATCTTGTAGCCCAGGCAGGTATCGCCCTAGCCCTGAGAAGCATTCTGCATTAGTCCAGACTGATGACACAGTAGAACAACAGACTTATTTACGTCAACAGTTGCCTATGCTTCTGGTGTCATTCCAAGGGTATCCAGTATCTGTCTGCTTTGACTGACATGGTCGACAAACCACAATGCTTTGCCACAGATGGCCTGCACCTGTCAGCCCTGGGATTATGGGTAACATCTCAGGCTCTTGCTGCTCCTATACTGCCTGTTTTAGACACATTTCAGACACATATTCACCACCAGAACAGGTACAGGCAAGCAAAACCTGAGGGTTTTGTTACTCAGTGCTTGGCATCTTCATCTCAAATGCACTTATCCAAGGCACTCCTTATAATGGACCACTTCGATGTCTCTGCAGTGACTGACCTGCTTCTAGACTCCGGAGAGCACCCCTGCACTGACAGGCTATTACAGAGACCACACGTTTCAGTCATGTAACCAGGACCGGAACACCCACGGCGGAGGTGTGTCCATATTTCACAGGGATGTACACACCTCCATGCTGGTTGCTTAGCACGATGCATCAGAGGCAATCCAAGTGCAACTAACTGTGGCCAGAACTGCTATACAAATTATAGCTTGCTACAGATTCCACACCATACCCCACGGTTAACGGCCCTCATTTCTTGGTGTACTGGAAAGTAGGGTTCAAACAGGAACTACTGATGTGACACTGACACTACCCCACACCTAACTGTGATACCTACTCATGTACCGACACATTAGGCCAACACTTTCGTGGGTTAATAAACTCCACTCGGCTGGATCAACCTATACACACCACCACCAAGGCCAACAATATCGTAGACCTGGACATTACCAACATGTGTGACTGGTGTTACACACCTGGGGTATCCCCTCGTTGGTCAGTTCCGAACGTAAGCTAATCACCCTTGTTATCCACATCCCGGCACCACACCCTTCACGGAAAACACAGTGCAATATTTCTACAAAGCCAACTTCACGCTTTGTATGACAGAAGTAGTAAACGCCATGACACCCGTGCAGATGGACAATATAGTTACAAACACAGAAACATTCCCAACTGCACTTCATTAGCACTTACACGACTGCATGGATCATGCTATCCCAAACAGAGCCATGACAGTACCCACCACATAACGGACGCCCCTCTGGGGGTCCACTGCCATGGACATACTGCACGACAGTAGGAGACAGTTGCAAAGTAGGGTACACTCCCATGGGTGGGGTAGCTCCCTAGTCAGCCTCAGTAGGATTCTGTGATCCCTTCTTACATCCTCCAACACTAGCTACGCAAACATTACTGTGACACATTCAAAGGACTACCATTAAGCGTTATGGAGGTATGTCACTACTCTCGATGGCAATACCCACATCTGCTTTGACATACAATGGTTAGGCAGAAACATTACAGAACCAACTGATATTGGCAACAACCTGACAGCTAACTTTACACCCCTCTCACAACCTAAAGGGCCCACATCTATACAGGATCAATGCAGAGTCCCTGCGGTCACAACTACGCCATTCAGACCTGCTCTCTCTAAAGCCTGGAACACACACTCCATGTGACCATCCAACATCCCAGGCTGCGATTTACACAAACCTCAGAACGACATGGCTCCCCACTTGGGCACCAGATTCACTAATAGCCTTGTATCAGGCATTGTGGACCCTGAGTGGCGCACAGCAACAGTTATCACACTCCACAGAGGTGGCGCCACAATGGACCAGAGGAACTATTGCCCTATACGCCTGACTAGACTGTTCTGCAAGGCTATTGAGAACATCTTCATGGAAATCATTCACAGAGACATTGTTGGCCTCCAAACCTTTGATACCACCCAGGTTGGATTTGTTAGGGCCACACCATGGCTCCTACACCTGGTGGAGTCCTGTGAGACAGTTACCAAGGTAGTAGATGATGGTAAGTGGGTCCACACAGCCTACCTTGTCCTCTCATTGGCTTTCAACACCATTCACCATTCTGGTATTGTCAATATACATATCCACCTGCACAGCGACCCATACGTCTTGAGATGTTATGCAAAGTGGCCCACGGACAGGACACACGTGGTGAGGGTAGCATACCGCAGTTCCTACTGTACTTCAGTTACAATTGGCATACCCCAAACCTCGGTCATAGGGACCCTCATGTTTGTTATATGCTTCCCTGAGGTACAGTCTAGCACAGAAAGACTTTCCCTGAATAGGTTTCCAGACAACTGCAAACTAGGGGCCATGATTGATTCACCAGCTAATTTACACACCCTCCATATGGATATCACTGTAACAGATACCTGGTGTCGGTAACATGGCTTCAAGCAGCATGGCAGAAGGTGCGTAGACATCCCCTTTGGATTACAACAATCACCCTGTGACTATCACATAGATGGTAGTCCCCTACATACATAAGACATTATAAGGGATCTTACTACACACGTAGATAGCACCCACTCCTTTGATAACCTTATTGCCGAGGGGGCGTGGATAGCCTTCTACATGGCCACCCTAATCTGTAATGGTTTGTAGCCGGAACAAAGGCTGCCATTGTACCTCTATACTCCTGACTTATGAAATACATTCAGAGGTACAACACCCCCTTTGGGGTGTACCTTATGGGACAGCAATGGCTTTAAATACCACAACATTAACGCACCAACAGTAATACTCACCTCCAAAGGATGACGTATGCAGCACAACTAATGAAACCCCAACTGTAGTCATTTGCATACTGCATACTCAGAGGTGACCTCTACTGAACATACAAGGCCCATGTCCACACCAATATTGATGGATATGCTCCACATAAGCAACATAAGCAAAAGCCACTGAGAGCGACATGCTCTGGGATATGTACCCAAACGCAACAATGAGTAGCATGTGCTGGAGGGATACATTTCTGAAATGGACACTCACCATGCTTTGGAACATGATTCCTATGTACATCAGGCAGGGACCCTCACTAGCACTCTTCATGAGATACCTCGATGGGTGGATGGGGAACAGACATGAATGCCAGGAATCACTGCAGTGGCTGTACTATACACAGGTGCAGGAAACAAATGGCTGTGCTGTTCACAGGCACAGGACACTAACCTAGGGAGGTTTCGCCAGTGACAATACTGTATTAGGGCTTACAAATGGACTTGTCCAGACAGCATAGTACCTAACTATGAACCTATGAAGCTATTACATGTCCTTTGTGTATGGATAATTGAGTAGCTCTTCCATTTCAATTAGCTATCATGCTGTTACACTGTCTGGTGAGTACAAGACATATGTATCCTGTTATTGTGTATTGTACAGTCCAATACACATATCTTATGTTTGCATAATATACCAGTCATGCTATGTAAATATACATACAATACTGTACTTTTCACATATGTGAAACCATATCCCATAATGCAAAGCATAATTGCACAGCAGGACCACCTTAGGTGTGTTATTCTCATTATACGCCCATGCATATGCCTGCTGTTACAGTATATCAACATAAACTATCCCCTGTTATGGCACGTACTTGTTGGACAAATCCTACCACCAACAGCGGCTGGAGTGGAATTGTTATGTTTAAAGCCCTTATGTAGCATCCCCTGTGGTGTCTGAGGTGTTTACCTTGTGGCCCACAGCAGTACACACAATTTCTACAAGTGTTACTATGGTCAACAAGACATCACTACATAATACCTTTTCCCACTGTCTGCATTGTTTTCACTTTCATTAATACAAAACAGGCACTACATACACTAACATACTGCATGTTCTACATACCTTCTTAGTGGTCCAAGTATACGATAATATCTGTGTTACTCCTATTCTCTTTAAACGATTCAATGGTATGAGCATACGGTTTGAATGTATGGCAAGCCATCGTTTTATACGTGGATACCTGTAACATGTGGTATCCTGCCACCAATTGGTGTTCCGGAGTAAATTATTACATGCACATCAGCTGTGCAGCTACTCCACTGGCCAATTACATGGCAACAGTGGTGTATAATTGAATACTCCACTTGGGCGTTGTCCTTTTTCCCTACCTTTGAGGGAGACGGTCTGGATGTATTGTATTGTGATGAATTGCAACAGCTATATGGAGAGACACAGATACTTTGAATTCATGTCCCCCGTGGATTGTGTGTGACGGCTAGAGTAAATAGTTCTACATGTGAGTGTAGCTGTTATCTCAACTGTCTGATACGAGACTATTGCAAACAAAACCTGTAACATCGGCGCCTGTTCCATTGTACAACAGCAATGATTTCACATGGCGCCATTACAAGTGTGTCTCTCACAAGGTATGTTAACACTTCTGCAGATGTCATTGAGTGTGTGGATATTTGTGATGTTATTACAGTCTGTATTGCAATTGTTTCGGGTGTGGGGGAGATGTAGGTTGGTGTACATAGCAGATAAAGGATTGTGGGGATTGCATTTATACATATTCCATATGTGTGTGGGGGCCCCTTCCCTAATTGAAGACTTGTCATTTAGTAGACTAATACTATGATTATTGCAGGCTTATTCATTAAACCATTGTTAATTGGTTCCTATATAGCATGCAGGTGATGTTGATCCTTCAATCCCTCCGAAATACGTCGATATGTACTGAACTGTTGCTACATGAAAGCTGTCTTGTGTATTTCTGTCACAAATATTTGCACTCATTGCCATTGTGTTGGTGACTCCAACTCTTTGGCTTGGGATGCCACCCTTTCAATTGGCCATATTGGGACATTTGCAGGGCACACAACAGGGTTTAGAGGCCGACACAAACCCACTGTCAGTACAAAGGATAGAACCTACTTTTGCCCTAAATTAAACCTTATTCTTGTAGCACTTTAACTGCTTATTATGTTTCTTGTACAATTTACATATTTGAGAGATGGACATAACTATTTCATGCAACTATTACTTAATATATGGGACATCATTATGTCCTACAATCTCAGTACATTTGCCCTTTTTAATATTTGTTGTCAGGACACAACTGGCCAAAGAGGGACTGTCCCTCTCAAAGTGGGACAGGTGGTATCCGTATGCCTAAGGCCCACTATGACCACAATTACTGTAATAATCTACCTCCGAGTTAGCACAAACAGACCCACGATGCAAACACACACACACACACACACACACACACACACACATTACAATCTCACGGAAACACACACCGCACTCTCAACATGCACTTACACACACTACAGCAATCGGAACCACACTTAAACACAGTACCTACCTGGACCGCAGCACCGGCAGCAATAGCTAAATGTCCCTTAACATCGTGATAATATTACTCGTGGTTTTACTGTTCTGGTACTGTGGTCTTTCAGTCTTTGAGCCTCGTGATTACACGTGTCGGTATGTAAAGCATTCAGTAGTTGGCAGTATCCTATTCATTTGTACCTCCATGGTTGTGTACATGTCGTTAACCTGTCTATATATTCGCAGATATATGTATTTCCATATATATCGACATACATCTCTCTATCACCCTTTCTATCCCTATTATATATATATATATATATATATATATATATATATATATATATATATATCTATATATATATAGACAGGGAGAAGGAGAGAGAGTGTACACACCTTTTGTTGGGTACATGGCAGTGTATTCTGTTTGCTGAACCCCGACCTTTTGTGTTTTAACCTGTCACAATACACACCTGCCGTTGGTACATCTCGGGTAACTTAGTGGTAGGTGATTGTGTACATGGTTGCGTGTTCTACTCCTGCCAGTGGTCGTTTTACCTCTCAGAGCAGGCACTGTTAGTACAAGGGTGAATAATGCTGGTTTTACCTGTTCTGGACATCCTTGACCATGATCTGCGTGGAATTCGGCAAAGCTTAGACCTGTTTTGCGCATATCCGTGTAGTCCTGTTTAAACGATGCTTACCTTCACTTGCCGCCGCATAAACCTGCTAACATGTGCTTACACGTGCTCTAATGACCTACATCCAACATCCATTATTCGTGCCATTGGGATTACGTAACGGACCTTGCAGGACGTGGAACTGGGTACATACACGACACAGTCAGTGGCTTTACCACTTGGTCATCTGGTGTTTGTACAGGTGTTAATGGTGTTTTGTATGTGGACTGTACTACGGCTGTTCCTCCATACTGCAGTCCGATGTGTAACTCAGTTAGTTTACATATGGATGATACCACTTCATGATATGTCCAAGTGATGTTTAATGGATGTGCTCCAGCACTGGGAATCTATGTCAGAGTGAGCCACACACTGTAATGTGCTACACCTTGACACAACCATAACTGGAGAATGCTGGGGTGGCGGATACCTGTCATGGGTACTCCCCATGCTTTGACACTACATCCCTAATTACATTATATGGAGGCCCTCATCAACACACCAGGGAATCCATGCAGAGTATGTGGGGAACAGTGGTTACACACGTGGATCCCGCAATTGGCTCTGCTCCACAGAGGGACAGTTGGTTGACCGATGGGGTGGCGAAAGCAGACACATTTTGCCTAGGCTGCTGAATGGCCTCTGACAATTGGGCATGTACCTACCGATGTACCTAGGAACCTGTACATAAAGTATCAACATATGCTGTTAGCTTCGTTTACTGTTCAGGTGCTGACTTTCCTTGTTCCATTAGCTGTTGTGTGTGCAATAGTTGAGGGCTGCCTATGTAGGATTCACACAGTAGGCCACCTATACATTACAATTTGCAGGTGGTCGTGTGTGTGTGCCATCCGTTTTACTGTGTGTGCAGGTGGAGAATTGTGTCAGTCCGTAGGGGCCTACACTGTCAGTGTATGTGCTATTCGTTCCCTCTTTGCCAAGGCGTGAGCATGTTGGGCACGCCTCCGTCTGCCTACTGGGGCTGGCACAGGTTGTCGTGGTCTGAATCCCTCTGTTCCTGTGACGACCTTGGCAATTGCGGTGGGCTGTGAGGGCCTTCACTATTATGTCCCTGCTGCAGCTGTTTCCGCAGGATCATATTATGTAGCATGGCACATACTATGAAGATGTGGGCACACGTGCCTGGAGAGTACTGCAAGGCTCCACCAGATATGTCCAAGCAATGGAACCGTGATTTCAGCATCCCAAACACACGCTCTATGATGATTCTGGTTTGTGTGTGTGCCTCACTATGGCGTTCTTGCATGGGTGTGTGTGCATTTCTGATGAGAGTCATCATCCACGGCTCCAGTGCATAGCCAGCACCCCCCACAAGGTGGCCATATGTGATGTCCCCCCTGACAAATACCTGATACAGCTGTGAGGCATGCCAGATGTGGGAGTCATGGTAGTTTCCAGGGCTGCCAGCACACACATCTGTGATAATGCCCTGGGCATTGCACACAACCTGGCAGTTGATGGAGTGGTAACCCTTGCGGTTTATGTAGCGCCTACCATGGTCTCCGGGTGGTGACTTGATATGTATGTGCGTGCAGTCTATTGCACCCAGTACCTCCGGGTAGTGTGCCACATGGTGGAAGAGACGCATATTGCTGGCCAACTCCTCCTGAGTTTGGGGGAAGTATATATGCTCACTGGCATGTGGTAACATGGCATCCAGGAACTGGTGGTGATGCTGATGCCTGTGAGATCCCCATGATATCTCCAGTTGGCCTTTGAAAGGTACCTGTGGCTAGTATTCTCAGGCTTACACATACCTTTGTGTCCACTGGGATGGGTTCCGCTCTGTTGTTTCTGGCTCTCAGGCATGGCCGGCACAGCTCAACTATTTGCTGTATGATGTCCCTGTCCACCCTGTAATGCTCTACTATCTCCAGATCATGTAGCCCCTGGTAGGTTACCCTTGGTCTGAACACTCTTCTCCTCCTCCGGGGCCTGAGGTGGTTGTCAGCATCGTCCTCCACAACACCTTCAGTCTCCAACACATGTTGATGAATCACAGCTATGGCAGCTCCCAACAAGTACTTTGTAAAAGTTCCCCATCTGTTTACACCGATGGTGCAGTGTTTGGGAATAAACAAGTGTGTGTGAGGTGCCTTCACACTTTATACTATTGTGCTTTGAACACTGATGATGTCATAGGGTGTGTATGTACATTCGGAGCTGCAGGGTATCTTGTGTTTTACCACAGATACTGCTATTGTGCTGCCTTTGGTGTTAAATTACATTTAGCTGCCGTGGATTACCTCTTCCCTTGCCTCCACTTTTCTTAACAATTCCCCTCCCATTGTCTGGCATGCTTCCAGCAGCCTGCTTTCTTATTTTGTACTTTCCCAAACCAGGATTGTCTTGTGAAATGTGTTCTATTGCCAGTCTACTGCAGGTTTGCTGTGCTCTGTGGTTACAGTTCTCTTTTCTTTGCAATCTGACACCTCCCCTATCCTGTTCTGCTAGTTGCTGCTAGCAGCCTTGTTAGCTGGAGTCAATTGCCCACTGTGAGTTAATAGGTGTTAATTGCTCAGTTGTACTCCAATTAGTCTACTGTAGCATTTCCTTATTGTCTTCCCCTAAACTTCCTTTTTGGGCTGTGGTGCGCGGCGCGTGAGTCCACTTACCGGGTTTCGGGCACGTTTTCATCCACGTACACATGCACTTTCGGGCATCATGTGTGCTCTCAGCTGAGCAAAGCTATACCTACATCCATGCCCCTGTCCTGCGGCTTTGCTTAGCAACGGGTAGCCCGGATTTGCATTGCTCCAATATGCTTACAGCTGCAGTGGCACACCCCACTGCTGATGCCATGTATTCCTCCAGACTACTCCTCGGTGTTGTAGCGCTGCGCCGTATTGTACATCCTTAGGCCAGTGGGACGTTTGCGATTCACTATTATTTGTGTCATTTGCATGGCATTGACTACTAATTCATAGTTACCGCGCCGAACACTGTCACAGGCCCTTAGCAACCCTTACAGCTTGGTTGTGGTGTAGCATGCATACCATTGACTATTATGGTGAAATCATGATTTGTGTTACATTGCTATTTTATGACATTTGTATATATTTTCTTTAAGTTCCTGTTTGCACACACATGCCCTACGGTTGTACTTTGCGTTACTGTGGCCATGACATTAAATGTTATTTTTTATGTGTTGTGCATCTTTTCTTATGCCATTGGCTGTATATTTAGCCATTGGCATATGTTAACTTTGTAATACATGAGTCTGGTCCACTTCCAAGGCTCCGATGTTCTGTTTGTCAACATGTAAACCGTTTTTTTTTTTTGGTTTACATTTCTGTAGGCTTACGCTACACCTACGCCACTTCATGAATCTCTATGTACCTTCATTTGCATGCTGCAGTACTGCGCATGGGGTGATTTGCATACCTATGCCGGGAGCTGCTCAGATCTGGGGTATGCTGGTAGTGCACGTGGAAATGGATCGTACCTGAATCGCTCGGTGGCCATATTTGGCGTTATACCACCTAAGCAACGCCTGTGCCTGGCGCAAGCTTCATGAATCCCGGGGAAAGAAGGCCTTATGGCATTAGTAATAGTTAAATATAATAACAAAATATGGACCCTAGCCAATCTATATTGGTTCTCAGGCATTGGAACAGGAAGTATTAAAAAACACTTGGATTTCATTTCCAATAGTTATAAAGGCAACTTAATATTAGGAGGAGATTTTAACTCTATATTTGATATTTATGAAACTACAAATAAAAGACCAAAGACCACTACTCGCGGTGGTGGTGCTGCGGTAGCATTGTCGCCTCACAGTAAGACGTTGTCCTGTTCGATTCTCAGCTAGAGCGTCTTGTGCGTGGAGACATGCGTGAATGGGCGTACCTTCGTTGAAGGTTGTGCGTCAGGCCTGGCAAGCTGGTACATAAAAATCAACTGCCAATCATTAGCAGACTGGAGTTCCGCTGTGGCGACCCCTAACCGGGAAAAGCCGAAAGACAAACAACAACAATGAATAAAAGACCACTACGTACATCTGCTGTACCAAATGCTTTAAACAAGTGGGTAGAATCATTTCATCTTGTAGATACTCTCAAATTTAAAGAAGATAAATCTTTGCTGTTTTCCCATCAAGATCACAGATTTGGTACCCAAACTAGAATAGACAAAATATCTGCTGCCCATGACTTGCACTCTAAAATCATTACTTTCTCAATCACTCCATGCCCCTTTTCAGACCACAATTTGTTGATAGTAAAACTTCAAAAATGGGTACAAATCATTAATTTTTAACTCCAGAATTCCAGCATATATATAACTAAAATTAAAGAGTTCAAACCCTGGTTATTATCTGAATTACAGTTCTTCTTAGATATTAATTACACCACAGAGATAAATAAAATAATGATATGGGACTCATTAAAAGCTTACATATATGGTAAAACCCTAACTTGCTATATAAAAAAAATCAGAGAATGTCAGTAAAAGCTGAAAAAAAATCAAAATCATTTGGAGATGAAAAAGAAAGTAGAAGTATTAAACAATAAGTACAATGAAATTCTAACACATAAAACTAGTTTAGCTTTAGAAAAACTAAAAAATTAATACCTTGGCCACTTCTCCCAAATATCTACATAATTTATCCACAAGAATCAAAATACAATCAAAAGCTAATAACATTAAAAGTATCGTCCATGAAAAGAAAGGGAAAAATGTCTCGGATATAGATGACATTCTTGATGCCTATAGAAATCACTATATGGAACATTTCCAAAAAGAAAATATAGATATCACTCAATTAAATCTAGATGAAAAATGTTCTAACATAAAAAAATACCAGAAAAATGAAAATTAGATCTGCAAGCACCCATATCCTCAAAGAAATTACAGATACAATAAAAGAGGGTAAAAATAATAAAGCTCCAGGTATAGATGGCATAATTATTGAAATCTATAAACTTTTTCCTTCAAAGATACTATCCCTCTTCCATAAAACTCTATTAGAAATTCAGTCACAAGCTTTAATACCACCTTCTTGGAGCTATTCCTTAATCACACCAATCCTAAAGGAAAACATATCCCCAAACATCTGTACCTCATATAGACCTATGTCATTATTAAATAATGACTATAAGAGATGTATGACAATATTAACTAACAGAATGAAAATATCACTATCCAAAACAATAAATAATGATCAAACTAGAATTATATATCATAGACATATGCATGACAATATTAAAAGGGTATTTTCTCTTATAGATTATGTTAATAAAGAAAATAAACACTCATAATTGGCTTAGATATAGAGAAAGCCTTTGATTCCCTAAATTGGGACTATTCAAAATCCTAATGCTATTTAAATTTTCTGCATCCTTTATTCATCTCCTAAAGAATATATATATATATATATATATATATATATATATATATATATATATATATATATATACACAAATAATTTAGCGTATGTCAAGTTAGGTCCTTTTAACTATGAATCTATACATATAACAAATGGCACTAAACAAGGATGTCCCATGTCACCGATTCTATTTGCTCTGGCTATTGAAATATTGACAGATTCAATTCGTAACAATATAAAAATCAAAGGAATAGATGTTTATAAACAATACAATTCTGAAGTAATGCTATTTGCTGATGACATATTACTAACATTATCTAATACAAAAGAGACATTAGAAGAATTAGATGTATTAATTGACAAATTTCACATGACTTCAGGACTCCATTTCAGTAAATCGAAATCAACATTTTTATTTTTAAATAAAAAAAGAACTGCAGACTAAGGGGGGTGGGGTCACATTGTAGGGAGATATGCAAGGATAATAATGAATTAGTCTTAAAAAACTACAATAATATCAACACAATTAAAATCTCTGTGGAAAAAATGGAACAAAATAATATTAACATTTGAAGATAGACTACAGTTAATAAAAATGGTTTTACTGCCCAATATCCTATATATAGCCTTGGCAATACAACTGTTAACAGAAAGGAATATACTTAAAGAAATAAATTCATGCCTAATAAAATTTTTATAGTTTGCCAAAAGAAACATAATAGCTTTAATACATCATATCAAACCATGGAAACAGGGAGGATTAAGCTTTCCTGATATAGAAATATATGTAAAAGCATCAATATTTAAAACAATCTCAAATTGGATAAGTCCAAATTACTCTGCAAATTGGAAAGAATTACTAACTGTAATATCAATAAATGAATTTGATTTTCAAAAAAAAATCAAATAACAGATAAAAACAATTTGCCATGGCACATATGTATTAGTATGCAATATAATATAACTAAACCCACTAAAACTCGTATGATTAATTATTACATTGACTCATTTAGGAAAATTATTAATGCAAATATAGATTTAAAAATCTGGTTTGATCTTTTAACACCATTTATAGTCACAAATAACTTTCCACATAAAATATATAGAGAAATTATTCATTCTTGGGAACAGAAAGGATTTGTTTGTTGGTTCCAGTGTATCAAAGAACTAAAAGTTTTAGATATGCAAGTAATAAAAACAACATACAAAATTCCACAAAAGGACTGGCTAACTTTACAGAGTATTCTGTTATACTCACAAGATTTAAGTAGAATAATTAACAATTCTTCATTTAAAGAAATACCTAAATTTACGAAATGCATATATGAAATCATATATAATGACTTTGACATGGGAAACAGTATTTCAGAATTTTACAAAATATTGATAAACTATAAAACAACACCCAAAACCTCATATTGGAAATATATAACAAAAGGACACTCAATACACTTAACTGAAGATATTAAAACAAATATCTTATTATCGATAAAATATACATCCTTTACACAATACTGGCAAGTTTTCAATTGGAAATGCTTGCACAGAGCATTCTTAACCCCAGATAGAATCAGTAAAATTAGCAAAAAAACACAATGGCTACAGAAACAGCAGCAAATACATTTATTCCACTTTCTAGCACCTCGGCAAATGCCTTCAAGGAGTATATACATTTCACCAAACCACATAAACTTTTATATACACAGGATTACCCCACCCAACAATTAATTAATTATTTCCAATTAAGTTCATTATTAAGTCTCTTAGGGGACAAAGTGGCAAGTTTTAAAATATACAGAGCCTCTTTATACAACACTTTATCCTTAATTAAAACCATTTCTCCTGGATTTACACAACTATGTTCCAAAATGCTACATTTCAACATTTTATAATTACTTTGATGACAATCTTTAAAATGAACAGCTATAGGGCTATCTGTATTGCTATTTTTTATGTCCCTCACATGTTCCTGAATTCTTAATTTGAACATACTTTTTGTTTCTCCTATATAATATTTCTCACATGGACATTTTAAAATATAGACAACACCTACAGTTCTGCATGAAAACTTTTGATTTGGACAAAACTTATTCCCATTAACATTTTTAAAATAATAAATAACAAGACGGCAGCTAGAACAATTGCCACAGGGGATAGTTCCTTTCACATCTAAAAAATTGTGAATCTGTGATTCTGGTACTTTAAATTTACTATGCACAATCAAGTCACCTATACTTCTATTCTTCTTATAAGAAATAAGTGACCTTCTACGAATATTCTTTACCAAAATGTTATCAGCAAATAACATAGGCCAATAATAATCTAAGATTTCTCTTATTTCATTACTTAATATATTATAAATAGTGACAAAATAAATATCTCTGCCTCCATTCCCAGTATTATTAACTTCACAAAAGTTCCAATTATTAAAAAAGGAAGGGAGAAGACTACATAAGTGATCTAAATTCTCATTTTGCTTCTTACAAATTTCAACATTTATATTATTTCTATAACACTTAATCTTATGTAGGGCTTCATCAACTATTTTTTATCATAACCTCTCCGAATAAACATTTTATATGTATGTACCACTTCATTAACAAACCCTTCATCATCATTACACAATTTATTTAGGTGGAGAAACTCTCCAAATGGCAAATAAGCCACTACATTTAATGGAAGACAACTTGTTCCAAATAAAAATTCACTACTACTACTACTACTACCATTCTTTCTATATACAGATGTAGTAATAGTTCCATCTAAATTACCTTGAAGGTTTAAATCCAAAAAATTAACTTCACTACCCACTTGTAGTCCATCACATTTAAAAGAGAATCTGTTATTACTCAAATATTCTGTAAAACTTAACACTTCATCCTTACCCCCATGACATACAAAAATAAGATCATCAATAAAACGGAAATACTTAATAACATGTTGTACAAAAAAAGTGTTATTGAAACATGCATTCAGTTTCAAAAAACTCATAGTCAAGTTTGCATACATGGGAGTGAAAGCTGCTCCCATGGCTGTCCCACAACATTGATTAAAAATTCTTCATTAAAAATAATGAAGTTGTTTTCCAATCAAAACTTAACCAATTCAGTTATAAAGCCAGTTTTTGGACTTTCACCTAAAAATATTGCAGTGCCTTTAACCCATGGCAATGTGATATATTAGTGTACAAATTCTGTACATCCAGTACAATCCAATACATGTCAGAGTCCCAAACAAATCAAATATTTTATCAATAAAATCCTAGGTATCCCTTATATATGATGTAGTATTTTTAACAAAGGGTAACAAATAATGATGCAAAAATATACCCATATTATGAAGAAAATATTTACAGGCAGCAACAATAGGGCTCCCTTTCAAAACATGAATACCTTTATGAAGCTTTGGTAAACAGTAAAATGATGCAACTTCACTGCCTGTAACAGAATATTTCTTCTCAATATCATTTTTACTGAAATAACCCAGTCTATAACCTTTATATAACCTTTATATAATAGAGACTCATATTCTTTCATTGCTTGTTTGTAGATATTTACATCACAACTTTCAGAAGAAGAGTCAGTAAAATTAGTTTTTCCATAAAAGGAATATGTTGGAGATGTGAGCAAGTACACATTGCAGATTGGAACCACATTTTCTTTGATTGTGTTAAAATTGAACCATTTTGGAATGGTATTAATAACTTTCTACAAGCTCTATTTAATGAATCATTTTATTTAACTAAAGCTTATGTATTATTAAATGTGAACGAAGGTCCTCATTTGATTAGGTCAGACATATCTAGTATGAACTATACTTGCAATTTCAAGAAAGTGTGTAACAAGATGGGATACAAGCACAATACCAACTTTGGAATACTTCTACAGCCTACTGAAAACCACAGCATTATTGGAAATTAAAACGAAAGAACTAAGAATTTATCCAAAGCCATTTATCAACAACCCTTGGGGAAAAGTCTTATTGATTGACACTACATAATAATTGATCAGACACTCTGATAATGGATTGGACATACTTATAAAGTAACTGTATGCATTAAGATCTGTTATAGTGTCAGGCTAATGTAAACAGTGTACATAGTTATTTAAGATGTTATGTATAAATACTATGGAATTCATTCAAATGTATTTGAAAAATTAAAACAAAATTTTGAGAAAAAAAGAAAAGAAAGTTTGCAAGGCAAAAATATAGAAACCACTTGGAGTGTTCTTTGAGAAAATGTTAGCGTCTGAAACCCCATGTAATCTGTGTCTTATAGGTTCATAGGTATACATTAGACTAATGACCAACTAGAGCCCTTATAAGTGAAAATCTAATGTGACCCACAAGTTTGATTTGTGTAAGTGGTGATTTACTGACCTCCTCTGTCCATCAGAGACATATTAGCCAGACTGGGGTGAATTTCCAATTATCCATCCATTGGTTGAAGTTGTGCTTAAAAAGGGTAGGGAGGAGTTCTGCTTCACATGAATGCAGAGCCTTTTCCAGAGAATAAGAATTATCTGAGAACCATATCTGTCTCTACAACATGCCCTATTTATGTTGCAAGCAAAATTTAAGTTTTTAATCTAGTAGTTTGCACGCTGTTTTGCAAAATGTGCTTAAAGGTTCATCAAAACAAGATCCAGGGAATCTGTATTCCAGGCAAAGATCACCAGTCTGCATGATACCAAGTAAAGACATAGAGGTTTGAGGCAGTCAGAGTAGGACATTGTGTTTACTCCCTATATTCTTTTTGTAAGGAACCTTTGTGGACATTTCATTTGCTGCATGTGTATGGTCAGGTACATACCAACGAGAGCATTATACTCTGTGATAGGTCTGCTAAGGGCTGACTACAGTGGTATGATGACCTCTCTGGACCTAGACACCATATCCTTGCTTATAAACTGAGCAACCTAGAAAGATTTCCTTACTACATTGGACACATGCTGGCCAAAGGCTAGGTTACTATAAACATGAGTTCCCAGATCCCTGACCAGTGAATCAACTTTTAAAGGAGTTTTATTGATGACATAGTTACCAAGGTGGTAGACTTTCCAAAAGGCACTATAATTCATTTCCTGGTATTAAGTTTTAAGCCATAGCTTTGGCACCAAGAGTTTGTATTAGACCTTCCTGAAGGGTGTTCTCATCTTGGGGGCATTCAATGACTGCTCCCACTTGCAATCATCTGTGAACCTGGTCAGCCAAAGGTCTTTGACATTGGCTTTGACATCCGAGAAGTAGATGCCAAAGAGGAGTGGGCCCAGCACAGAGCACTGGGGGACTGCAGTGGTGACCGGCTTCTTTGTGGAATTGACCTCACCAATTTTAACCTACTGGGTCCTATCAGCGAGCCAGCTAGCTATCCATTGTGTTTTAAAGGGGGTTTATACCTAGTGCCATAAATTTGTTGACAATGCCCGATTGGGGTATTGCATCAAATGCTTTAGCCAGATGTAGATAGGCAATATGCACCATTTTCCTTTCATCCATTGCCTTAGTGACCTTTTCAAAGAAGTCCACCAGATTCAGTAAGCATGACCTTCCTTTATCAGTGCCAAACTGGGATGGGTCCAGTTTCTGGAGGTCTCCCATATCCTTGTTGATAATTTCCATGATAATTCTTTCCATTAGCTCATTAGCTTTGCAAATAAGACTAATCAGACTAATTGGAATGTATTTACCAGGATCTGTTGAAGGTCCTCCCTTATGAAGGGGAATGACCATTGCAGTCCTCCATTCATGTGACACAAAGCCTGTTTTAAGAATATAGTTAAATAATGACTTGAGGGGACCTGATAAGTCATATTTTAGACTTTTCGGGAGGCATCCTGGAAGTTATCAGGGCCCACTGCGGCCATGTTCATAGGTTCATAGGTTGGTACTAGGCTATCAGCCCTAGGGCCTATACAAGCCTAGCCATAACAATTCCCTGGCTATTTCTTCCCACATTATTTACTTTCCTGGACCCCTGTCTAGCAGGGCGACTGACGTGATCCCTGGGGTGAATTTCCTTTCTCCCATCCAATCGTCAAGGTTCCTCTTGAAGAGGTCCAAAGAGGCACTCTGCTTGACATGTATGGGTAATCTATTCCAGAGTCTGGGGAGTCTCTGGGTCAGGAACCCATCCCTCCAGCATGTTTTGTTTATTGTGATGACAAGGTTTAGATCCCTGGAGCGTGTAGCTCTGAGGGATTGGGATTTCTTTAAGTGTAGCATGTCCAACAGCTCTGGGTTTGACATGGCCTTGTATGTTAAGCAGAGATCGCCTCTGAGTAGACGATATGCGACAGAGTATAGCTGGAGTTTTTTAAGGCGGTCAACGTAGGGCATCTGCTTTAGGCCTGTGATTCTTTTAGTGAGGTATTTCTGAGGCCTTTCCAGTTGTTGCGGATGTCTTGAGAGGTACATACCAAATGGGGCATTGTATTCTATAATGGGTCTAATGAGGGATGAGTACAGTGGGACAATTACCTCCTTTTTTCTGGATGAAAAGCCCTTCGTGATGAGGTGTGCCACATAGAAGGATTTCCTGACTGTTGTGGCGATGTGGTTATCGAAGGTGAGACCACTGTCCACCTGTGCCCCTAAGTCTCTTATCATACTTTCTGTGTTTAGTGTACTGCCACCTATATGGTAATTCATGGATACATGTTTTTTCCCAAAGGGGATAACAACAAAATTTCTTTGCATTGAGCTTGTACCCATGGCTCTGGCACCAAGCATCTGTTTCTGTAAGGCCCTTTTGTAGAGTATCCATATCATTTGGGGATTCAATAATGGCTCCCAGTTTGCAGTCATCTGCAAACTTTGTTAGCCAGAGTCCCTTAGTGTTGACCTGTACTTCAGAGAAGTAGATGCCAAACAAGAGCGGCCCCAGGACTGAACCCTGAGGTACTCCATTTGTCAGTTGTCTGGAGCTGGATTTGGAGTCGGCTACTTTTACAGTGTGGGTTCTATCAGTAAGCCATTTAGCAACCCATTGGGTGACATAGGGATTAATGCCCAACTTAGTAAGTTTATCTATGATTCCAGAGTGGGGGATGGTGTCAAAGGCCTTGGCAAGGTCTAGATAGGCTGTGTGGACCACCTTACCCTCGTCCATGGCTCTGGAGACTGATTCAAAGAAGTCAATCAGGTTCAGGAGACATAGTTACCAAGATAAGAACACCCTTCAGGAAGGTCTAATACAAACTCTTGGTGCCAAAGCTATGGTTTAAAACTTAATACCAGGAAATGAATTATAGTGCCTTTTGGAAAGTCTACCACCTTGGTAACTATGTCATGGCTTTAGAGAGTGTAGCCAGTACATTATTTCTAGTTATAACCGGAGAGATTATGGTTGAGGGTATTTTTAAGGGGGTGGTTGGGGGTGAGGGGGGGGTTAAAGTTGGAACTTGAATTTGTCTGCTAACAGGTTTGATATATCACCAGGCTCAGTGAATGTGGCACCATTAACCACCAGTTCAGCACATTGCTGTGTGTTGTCCTTGAGGTTTCTGACAAAACTGTAGAAGGCTTTATGGTTATCTTTCACCTGAAAGGCTATCTTAACCTCAGAGTTGTCTTTGCTTGACCTAATTAACCTTTTTTGTTGCCTATTTACTTTGATGAGTGAGTTTTTATCTTTATAGGAAGTGCCCTTCCTGATTTTTGTCTTAATTTTCCTTTTCTTGTATATCATGTTTAATTTGGGATGCCACCAAGGTGGTTTGTTTCTAGGGCTAATCCTGGGTTTAAATCTGGTAGGTACAGCAGCTTCTATGCAGCCTTTGATTTGGTTGTACAGAGTTTCTGAGAGCAATTGAGCATAGGCTGCTGTGTTGTCTGGGTTTAGAAAGGCATTGAATTTTGAAAATCCATCACTTAATAAAAGGTAATTTGCTTTGGAATAGTTGTTGTTGCTGGTTTTAATGGGATTATGAAGTTGATTTTGATTTCAAAGGAGACAGCTTTATGGTTGGACCTTACCAAGGAGAATGAGACATTAGTTGGGGGGGTACAGCATTCTCCCATATTTGTAAGCATGAGGTTCAGTATGTTGGAACCTCTAGTGGGCGTATTCACTATTTGGTCAAGGGTGTTTGTATTTACGAAGTCCAGGAATCTCTGTCCTGTAGATATGAGGCTGTGTAGGATTCCCAGTCTATAGAGCATGTGCATGCATTGCTATTACTTCCTTTCATCTATAATTTTTTTTGTATAGCCTGTTTTCTAGTTGAATTTACATGTTGAAATACTTTTTTTTTTTTTTTTTTTTTTTTTTTTTTTTTTTTTTTGCATAGCTTAGTTTTCTCTATGTTTGAATTTTGATGTTATAATTTATGAATTTCTGTTATCTTTTCATGTGTTTGGAGCTTTTCTCCTGGGGTCTCCACTGAAAATGGGCCACAAGCCCAGCTGGACAAACCCGGTTAATAAATGTCAATAAATAAATAGAATAAAAATAGAGGAGTAATTGAAGTCTCCCATGAGTAGGGTGTTAGATTGGATGGTAAGTGCCTCCAGGAGGACCAAGTATGCATTGTGAGCTTCTTAGGACATGGAGGGTGACCTGTGGCTGGCTAGAATACGGTATGTGATTTTGTCAATGGTGATCTGCATGTGGAGGAACTCCAGCCTGTCATCCTGTTTGACCACCCTAGAGATATACTTATTACTGATGTATATTGAGACACCTCCTCCTTTAGCCTTTGTCTGTGCAGCTACTTCTCTAAAAGTGTGGAAGGCACTGAAACTCTGCAATGCCAGGGTACTCTCTGGTGCTTTAAACCATGTTTCTGTAACTGCACAGATTATATTCTCAATTTTTTAATTTCCCCAAATGTTTTGGATTTCTAATACCATGACGAGAGTGGACCCCATTCCTAAGTCAAAGTACAATTAAAGTTCATGAAATTAGTATTGTTTCAGTCTTTGATGTCAGCCAGAAGTGCTCTTCAGAGCACCCGCAGTGTGCCCAGTAATGACTCCTTCTGCAGTTCATACGATGTTACATGTATTGGTAACATATCTAAATATGATTGTAGATTCTTTTTTATAAGGCCTGTTGCTCTTACTACTATTGGGACTGTCTGGGTATCTTTCTTCCACATTACTCTGGTTTCTGCCTGCAAATCCTGTTATTTTATGACTTTGTGTCTCTCTGTACGCAACACACTGTAGTCAATGGGTCTGGAGATTTCAATGATCAATGCTACTTTTGTCTTCTTTTCATGGACCACGATATCCAGTTTTCTAGCATCTGTCTTTTGAACTGTTGGTAGTGGATGGTCCCATGTGATGTAGACTTCATCATTTTCTATGATGCTTTGTGGCTTATGTTTCCAATGTTTTTCAGCCACTTCAAAACCATAATGTTTGCACAATCCCCAGTGCAACAGTCTTGCCACATTATTATGCCTTTCAGTGTACAACCCTTCTGCCATTAGTATGTCACAATGAGCAAGGAGGTGTGCGACTGTTCCTATTCTGTTTTACAAAACTACATTTGTCTGTTTCTCCCACATGTTCAGTGGACTTTATAAACCACGTTGGACTTTGTAAACCAACGTGTACATAGCCCACTATCTTGGGCCACCAATATTTGAATTTGCCTCTCCTTAACCATTCCTGCTTTCTCTCCTGATCAACATGAGGTTCTTCCAGAAGTTTTCTATACTTGCAAATATATTTATCAATTTTCCACATTTCTTGCCTTCTCATCTGGTCCTTCACCTTATATTCTTTCTTTTGTTTTTTTTGTCACATTTGGTTGCTGGCTGATTTTTATATACTTATGTTTTGATTTCCATTCCTGCTTGACACCAATATGCTTCTGCTAGCCTAAGCAGGGAAGTCATCTTAGATTTATTCTCCTCATGTTTCAAAACTTTCACTACAGTTGGGTCTTGTGAGGTCAGCAGATATGTGTGGAGTCCCACAATTGCAGATCTATACATGTATTCAATTTCAAGGAGGCCCATCCCTCCTTCAGAATGGGGAATAATATAATCTTGGTATGCAATGATTTTTATAAATCATGTGGTGAGCATGAAGCATCCTTCTTGTTTTTGTATCTAATTTATCCAACATGTTTTGGGGCCAGCTAGTCACTCCAAAACTGTAAGTTAGGACAGGAAGAGCAAATTTGTTTATAGATTGGATTTTGATGTTCATCGTGCATATAGCTGCAGTCATAACAGATGGGTTATCCTGCCGTCAGGCGGGTCCTCGGTCGGCCGAATTCCAAAGTCTAGGTCCGGCGTCGGTTATTGTCGCTTCTTCCCTGACGTCAGTGCGGCAGGGGTATAAAAGAGGCAGCCGACGCCATTTTCTTCCGTCTTTCTTGCCACGCGGTGCTCGGCCAGCTCCTGAGATTTACAAAAGTATTTCAGCCGAAGTCTTCTTGAAAGCTAAGTACCCCGTTGGGGAAGCTTTTCTTGCCTCAGACCAATGTCAGACAAAGTTAATAATTGCATTTCATGTGGGAAGCAAATACCGCATAAGGATTTCCACTCTTTCTGTATACCTTGCTTAGGCCCAGACCACGACGTCTCGGCCTGCCGTTTTTGTGCTAGATTCAATAAGCGCACTATTAAGCGTCGGGCGGAGTTCGCCCTTCACTTTTTTGGCAAAAAATTTAATTATATTATGTCATCGGATACTGCGACTCCAGTTTTGAGCAAAAAACGCAAAGATAAGGACCAACATACGAGGTCCGCACCACCTACTGAAACCACGCTAAGGCCGATTACCGGTTCTCCGGTACTCAGCGAGGCGCTTACGCAGCCCCAGAGTACCGATGACAATGCATTACCGGTGTCTTCAGTACCCGAGGTCGCAGGCTCCTCGGCCCCCATTCCTACTACAGATCCCGACACCACTCCTGGCAGGGAAACTCAGAATTTAGACAGGCCTGCCATTTCTCAAGGGGTCTTTAGGCCTTCCTCCTTCTCTATTAAAGCCTTCACTAAATCTAAAGCAGCCATGAAAACCAAAAAACAGGTTCCTCAGACTCCCTCTCAAGGCACCATGCCCAATAAACAGATACTTAAAATGGCTGAGGATTTGATTACTCTTATCAGGGGTTCTCAACCCCCCTCTGACAAAAGGCCCAGATTAGAGGAAGACTACCCTTCCTCAGATCAAGTTTCTATTACCTCAGAACTATCTGAGGACCAGGATTATGCCTATTCTCCATTCGAAGACTCTGATGCAGAGGAGTCTATTCCCTCTGTCTCCCCCACTGAGGACTTCTCTTTTGGGGAAACCCTGCATACATTGAGGGAACACTTTCACTGGGAAGGCCAAGATTACTCAGATTCCAAGAAAAGGCTCAGGGAATTTCTTCTGCTCCCCCAGCATAGGCCTCTGGCTATCCCTCCTGTTTTAGATATATTGGATGATGTGTACACAGAAGCCAGCCTTAATCCTGATTCTCTGCCTCCAGCTCCTGTTAAACCAGACAGGTATTACCGGGTTCCTGATTCTCACCAGTTCCTATATAAAAGCCATACTGCTGACCTAGAAACCATTTCACAGGGTCCCAAGGGAATTAAGGCCTCTACTGCTAAAAATCCATTACCTTCAGAGAGAGATTCCAGAGCTTTAGAAAGGTGGGGGAAAAAGGTGTACACCTCGGCCACTTTAACCATGAGGGCATTAAACTGTCAGTTCCATATGTTAAAGTATCAACAGTTTTTGATATCTCAGCTGAAAACCAAGATGACACAACCAGAACAACCAGAGTTAAAAGAGTTGCAGGATTTGTTGCATGGTGCAGAGCAAGTGGGTAAACATACCTAGCAGTGTGGTTTTGATGCTTTAGAGGCCTCATGTAGAGCTGCTGTTACGGGGTCTGTTATACATAGGCATGCTTGGCTCAAAGAGCAAACCTTACCAGATCATGTCAAAGCTAAATTATTAGATGCACCTCTTCAAAAAGATGTATTGTTTGGTGTTAAAGCTGAGGAGGTGCTAAAGAAAATGGAGGAAAAAGCGAAATCAATGCAAACAGTGAAAGATTTCCTGCAGGTACAGCCTCCACGTTTCAGCAGAAACTGGCCTTCAAAAAATTGGTCCTTTCCAGCCACGGACAGACCTCAAAGGGGCAGATACAGGCGCCCAAGGGGCAGAGAGCAACCTCAAGGATCTTACAGAGCCAGACAGTGGCAAGCACCAACCCCAAGAGGTGGAGAAGATAGATCACAGTCTTTTAGAAAACAGACACAATGACTTCCCCCTACACCTGCCAAGCAAAGCTTTAATGGCAGCACCTTTGGGTGGAAAACTGACATTATTCTCAAAAAATTGGCATATTGTTACAAAAGACAAATGGATTCTGGACATTATAGACAGAGGCTACAGGTTCCACTTTCACACCCTTCCAAAAATGAGAGGCATGCCAAACCTGCCACAAAATCAAAGGGCAGAGGCACAAAAACAAGTTTCAGCTCTCATGGACATGAAAGCAATTCAAGAGGTACCTGCAAAAGAACAAGGACAAGGGTTTTATTCCAGACTATTCCTGGTACCGAGGAAAGACAAAGATTGGAGACCTATCTTAGACCTATCCATCCTAAACACATATCTACAGGTGCCAAAATTCAAGATGCTCACATTACAGCAGCTTCTTCCCATGCTGGGCAAGGAGTCTTGGCTGGTAACATTGGACCTCAAGGAGGCATACCTGCATGTCCCTATCAGACAAGATTGGAGAAGATACCTCAGATTTCTTGCAGGTTCAACCCATTACCAATTCTCTGCATTGCCCTTTGGCTTATCTACTGCACCCAGAGTGTTTACGAAATGCCTGGCATCAGTAATCGCCTTCTGCAGACTACAAGGGATACAAATCTACCCATATCTGGACGACTGCCTGATCCAAGCGGACAGCAAGGACATATTACTGCAGCACCTGGTGTTTGTAATAAAACTGTTGAACTTCCTGGGATACACAGTCAGCAAAAAGAAATCAAAACTAATACCCTCTCAACAAATAATTTTCCTGGGTGCCAGCTTGGATACAACCACCCAGATGGCCTACCTCATGCCAGACAAGCAAGGGCAACTGTCTCAATACTTCAGAAAAATGGCAACTTACACCAGGCTAACTGCAAGGAAATCCTGCAGGCTCTGGGATTCATGGCATCTTGCATCCTACTAATCCCATGTGCAAAGCTGCATATGAGGAAACTTCAATGGTACCTGAAAAACTTATGGTCTCAACACAGCCACAGCTTGGAAACAATTATCCCACTCATTCCATGCCTTCAAAAGGAATTTTTGTGGTGGACTCAAGCTTGCCAAAGAAACACAGGTCTTCCTTTCTGTGTACCTCAAGCAACTCAAATCATCACAACAGACACCTCAGACTATGCCTGGGCAGCACACATGACAGATCAGTGCATTCAGGGAAAATGGACCAGAAAAGAGAAGCACCTTCACATCAACCAAAAGGAAATGCTAGCCGTGCAAAAGGCTATTATGACCTTCAAAGACCTACTGCATCCAGGCCAGCTATTGATAAGGACAGACAACACCACAGTGATGTGGTACATAAACAAACAGGTGGGAACTCATTCATACCCCCTGTGCAGGCAAGCCATGACCCTATGGAACACAGCACTGGAATTGCAAATTCAACTGCAGACACAATTCCTGCCAGGGAAGAAAAATACACTGGCAGACAACCTAAGCAGAAATATAACAGATCCACACGAATGGAAGTTGCATCCTCAACTTTTCAGAAAGATAACTCAGGCATGGGGGCAGCCAGACATAGATCACTTTGCTACCCACAGAAATTGCCAGTTGAAAAAATTTTGTTCAAGGACCTATCATCCACAGGCCTGGAAAGTGGACGCACTTTCCTTCAATTGGGCAACATTGACAGTCTATGCCTTCCCGCCTCTTCCTCTGCTGCCCAAAGTTCTATTAAAAGCCAGAGCAGAGAGGCCGAAAATTATTCTCCTCACTGCAGACTGGCCAAGACAACACTGGTATCCGCTCCTGAGGAGCCTGACACACTCCCCACCATGGATCCTACCTCTAGTCCCTCTTCTGTTGTCCCAGCACAACTACAAAACCCCTCACAGCCATCTCAAAACTCTAAATCTAGCTGCATGGAGAATTCCTTGATTTCCCAACAGTTTCTCCTCTCCAAAGAGGTGCAGGATGTCATCTTGGAGGCCAGAAGACCTTCTACTAGAAAGGCTTACTCCGCCAAATGGAAACGATTTTGTGCCTGGAATCAAGTAAAGGGACAGAATCCTTGGGTAATAAATATACCTCAAATTTTACAGTACCTAGCTGAGATGTTAAACAATGGACTTTCCTTCTCCTCCATCAAGATCCACGCTTCAGCCATTTCTGCACAATACAACACAGATCCTCCATTATTCTCTCACCCTCTCTTAAGGCAGTTCCTCAGAGGGGCAAAGAATTTAAAACCCCTAAGGAAACCACCAGTCCCTGCTTGGGACCTCAACTACGTATTGGAAAAGCTGACCCTTCCTCCCTTCAAGCCAGCTTCTTCAACAGAGTTACAGTACTTGTCATGGAAAACAGCCTTTCTTCTGGCTATCACCTCAGCACGCAGGGTTTCGGAGCTACAGGCTCTCATGGCTGTGCAACCATTCATCATTTTCCATTAGGACAGAGTTTCCTTGCGAACCAATCCTACCTTTATGCCAAAGGTAGTATCCAGTGTAGCTTTGAATCAGACTATCCACTTACCTACCTTTTATCCTAATCCACAAAACAAAGGGGAAAGACTACTACATTCCTTGGACATTCACAGACAACTTCGTTACTACTTGGACAGAACAAAGCCATTCAGGAAATCTGAGCAGCTCTTTGTGTCCTATGCTGTAGGTGCTCAGGGAAAGGCTATTCCCAAACAGACAATTTCAAAATGGATAGCCCACTGCATACGCTTTTGTTACTCATTTCATGGAAAAACTGTGTCTGCATGCATCAGATCCCACTCCACCAGAGCCACAGCTACATCTGCAGCCTTCCTCAGGGGGGCCCCTACCAAGGACATTTTGGAAGCAGCCACCTGGAGTTCAGTGCACACTTTCTCCAAGCACTATCACCTCCCACTATACTCAAAATCTAGAGCGGGCTGTGCCACAGCAGTCCTACAGGGCATCCTAGCCCCTCCTAGTTCCACTTAGTGCCTACCACCCTTACTTAGCTTTGGGATTCTACCCATCTGTTATGACTGCAGCTGTATGCATGATGAACATAGTATAGTTTTGTACCTACCATAAATGTAGATGTTCGAGTGCTCATACAGCTGCAGTCCAGGTTTCCCTCCCTCCATCCCCTCTTAGGACAGACCTTATGACAAACACTTTTCATATAACCTTTTTGGGGTATTCTTTTATGGTGTATTTGCTTGCAACTACTGTTTTTGATTTATCAACATTGCATCTTTGCATAACATTATGTTTGCCTTCCTTCTGGGGGCACCTGACATCTGGGGCAAGAAAAACTGAAGAAAATGGCGTCGGCTGCCTCTTTTATACCCCTGCCGCACTGACGTCAGGGAAGAAGCGACGACAACCGACGCCGGACCTAGACTTTGGAATTCGGCCGACCGAGGACCCGCCTGACGGCAGGATAACCCATCTGTTATGACTGCAGCTGTATGAGCACTCGAACATCTACATTTATGGTAGGTACAAAACTGTACTTTCCTAGATGTCAGTGGTGTCTTCAGGATTAATTTAGTCTTCTAAAGTATTCACATTTGCCCATGTTTTATTGTTGATCCTTTATCAGTTCCCAAAAATGTATACACTCCCTCTTGCTGAAGTTTTTTTATAGCACATTCTTATCCCAAACTGATGTTTTCTTGGTGCTGCAGTTTTCCTGCTTTAAAGGTTGCTTTTGCACATTTATCAAGACCAAATGACATTCTTATATCACCTGAAAAGGTTTTGACAACTTGCAGTTGTACTTTCAGTTCCTTATCTGATGAGCTGTACAGTTTAAAATAATCAACAAATAGAATATGAGAAGTCTTTACACTTTGTTGTTTTCTAGGAGCCAAATTATAACTAAGGCCTAAGCTGTTAAGTGTACAGTTTAATGTGTTAAGGGCAAGGCAGAATAGCAGCAGTGACAGAGAGTCACCTTGTAATATCCTCCTTTGAATTTTTATCCCTGGAATAGTAATTTGTCCTTTATTGTGGCCTAATTGCCATGCCAATATTCTCAACTGTGAGGAGGGCTTGGTGGAAGTGTAGTTTTTTGTTTGGGCTCCTGATATTGAGCAGTAATAACTTGAGGTTCAGTTGAGTTGATTTTGCTATGTTGGTACTATTGTCTATTTGGCATTGCTTAAAAAAGGCACTATGGAGGTGCATAAAGTTTTAGCCAGTATTCGAAAGCAGACCATCCTTGTCAAAGTAATGTGGTCTGTTAACCATGTCCTCCCAAGCTGACAACGTGGTCTGCTAACCATGTCCTCCCATGCTGACAACGTGGTCTGCTAACCATGTCCTCCCATGCTGACAACGTGGTCTGCTAACCATGTCCTCCCATGCTGACAACGTGGTCTGCTAACCATGTCCTCCCATGCTGACAACGTGGTCTGTTAACCATGTCCTCCCAAGCTGACAGGTATTGGATCTCCTGAGAATGACACCAAAAATTCAGACAGTAGTTGAAATTAATCATTTTTTTCTCATATAATGGCACCATCCAGCCTGAGACACATAGTCTGAAAGCTCCATAATATCTCTCTTCATAAAGTACAGGGAGGTACATCTCAGGTCATTTACACCTACATGGACTATGATGGAATCATACTGGTACATGTGACATAATGACTTGAGTGTGTGCATGGTTTGACAGATTCTAGCTCCAGATAAGCAACAGTTAACTTCTTCTTGTTCATCCTGGTTAGAGGGGCATCAGTATGTCTTACAGTGGAGTCCCCTATGACAAGACTCCTGGGAAGTGTGTTTGCTTGCATTAGGGGCTTAGTCTATGGGGCTCCACTGAGAGTGACAGTATGTGTGGTGTTAGGTGTTGCTTTCTCTTGAGTCCCTTTGGGCTTGCTGAGACATAGCTTTGACAACAGGTGATCTTGGCAATCTTTGTTGTTTAGGAAGATTGCTTTTAAGTGCCTCAGCATGTGTTAGTCAATGTGTGTGTTGTGTACTATGTGAGGTGGTTGTTGTGTGTGTGGTTTCAACAACCTGATGTGCCCTTGTATGCGAGAGCTTAGCCTCCAGTGTCACTATGTAAGTACACCTCTCGCATACTGTGTCTGCTTCATTAAGGATTAAGTCATTGTCAGTAAACAAGAGACAATTGCTACATTATCCCAAGATTCCCATATCCACCAAGGTGGCTACAGAGAAGATGGGAAATTGCATATCCACATTGTCCACTCCTTTGATTTGTGAACTAAAAGGGGGTGGTGTACTGGGTTTAGAAGGCTGTTAAGGTTTCTTTTTTCAGAGCATATTATGCTAAACAGTATTACATTTTACTAACTTTAATGTTTACATAGAACAGAATTCAACTAAATCTGTAGGTATTTCCACTTGACTCCCCACTACCTGCTCTAAGATCATTGGCACACATTGGTATTTGAACTATATTTCTGCTTTGCAGGGTATCATTTTATCAACTGTTCTATCTGCATGTTTGCTACTATACAGAGCACCGCTAACCCATGCAAATATGCAAAATTTATAGCAACACAGAAAAAACAGAAAACTAACTAATGAGCCCTCTGGCCAATAAAATAACTACACTGAGAGTCCTTTTGTGTTTGTTCCAACTCATATAGATCAGGCAAACACTTCCTGCCACAAAATGAATATACCCAGTCCTCTTAATGTAAAAATACAGTAGAATAGACCCACAAGTGCAGTGCAACCACAAGCCACTTAAACAACTAGCTGTAATCCCTTGTTAAAGGCAATTTCACGTCAGTCTTACAGCAGTAACAGTGAGAGGAAGAGCATTTTTTTTCTTTTTGGAAAAAAAAAAAATCAGTGAAATAAACACATAAAAGCAGGAAACAGGAAAAGCAATTCAAAATAACAAGTGTGATTTAGCAATCAAAGGTACTTAACTGTGCCTGGATGGCACGGGATACAAGTAGGGTTGCCACCTATCGCTGTTGCTACAACAGGACCAAGGACACACCCCTCACACCTCCCATAACCATGGCTGCTTCCTTCCCTCTCCCACCTACTTTCCACACATTTTGTGACATCACCGCCATATTCAACTAAGGAGGAACGCCCTCTTTTTGTGTTCCTGATGTCTTCATTCTGCTGATTTACTCTACTTTTCTGTAAAAAAGCATAGGAAATCCACCAATTTAACAAACTCCTATAGTCGGGGTGGGCACAATGTCATGAATCTGTGGAAAACTGTGGGTGGGAAGAATACATTAAAAGCTTATAGACCAGACAGTAGCAATGAAAGAAGGGAGGGAGGGGCTTTGGAAGTCAGTTTATCGTAAGTGGTAGAGGCCAGAGACACAGACTTATTGTAAAACAGCAACAAAGTAAGGCTGAGAGGGCTGGGGGGGGACAAGCAGGTTAGCTAGGTAGGTGTACAGTCAAAGGCAATATTGTAGCTCTTTCAGAAGCTTTATGTGTTAGTGGGGGGGACAGACACAGAATGCGCCTTTTAGCAGATAAAAGATAAGCAGAAGATAAAAGGACTGAAGCACAAACTGGAGCAGAGACAATTCTCTCACTATTGACCTTCTACTAATGTTTAAGGCACCAGATTATGCAGAAAGTTACCAATAACACTGTTTATGGAAAATGCAATAATATATGAGTAATGCTCAAAATCTTGCATTATACAGTTCTGCCACAACTCTGAATTAAACTATAAGACTGTGGGCTAGCAGGGTTTAAAATACAAATGGATAGCTGCTATAAGTAGTTCTACTTGTGGAAATAGAAGTGCAGAATAACACAAAAACACAATCTTCCCACAACTGTTAATAAACAAGACTAAGGTCCCGGAACAAACTTAAAAATGCAAACAGATGGAAAAGAGCAGAAAAGTACAAAGTATTACAACACAGGTCACTAAGTGCAACTCAAAACTTTAAACAGAACTGAAATAATTAAAATAATTTAATTCTCTTTCCTTTTTTTTAATCACAGTCATACCTCTTAACTGTCCAGATTTTCACAGAATGTCCAGATTTTAGACTCATATTTTTGATCTGTTCCTCATGAAATTTGTGGTTTTCTGAATTTTTATGGCAAATCAATGAGAAATGAATTCACTATATAATGACAGACGTGAGTTTCTGACGTCATATCCTTCAGAAAATGCATGGTAACACAAGTCCCTTTATTCTAGCAACTTTCCAAGTCTATAAGAGCAGTATTTAAAATTTGTCCCTATTTTTGGGGCTTTGTCCCCCTATTATTTTTGTCTTTGTCTATATTTTTTGGGCTAAGAGGTTGAGAGCTATGCTCACAGTTCCATGCCTGTCCAAGTCTTGGATATTTTTTTTATTCACAGTGTGTGTGTGTGTGTGTGTGTGTGTGTGTGTGTGTGTGTGTGTGTGTGTGTGTGTGTATGATTATATATAGGTTCATAGGTGTGTACTAGGCTAATGGCCCTGGAGCCTTTACAAGCCTAGCCCATAGAAGTGCCATGGCATTGTGCCGCCTGACGTTATATGTGTGTGTGTGTGTGTGTGTGTGTGTGTGTGTGTGTGTGTGTGTGTGTGTGTGTGTGTGTGTGTGTGTGCGTGTGCGCGTGCGTGCGTGTGTGTGTGTGTATATGTATATATATATATATATATATATATATATATATATATATATATATATGTATAAATACAGTTAAACTGATAAGTAATATACTGAGTAATTTCAAGACTCTTAATTATTTAATGCCTCCAGGTCTGTAAGTTACCTTTTCAAAACTCATTTTTATTGTGTGGAGGTGTGTGCCCATCACATCCTCATGTTGCAGCTTTGTCCCCACGTGCCCTTTCTATGTCTGGCAGTTAGCCCAGAAGATTAAGGGTCTGAGTTGTTTTCTGTAGCCCAGGGGACAGGTTTTGATTCCTTTAACCTCAGTTTCCCCACTATATGATCCCTGAAAAGGGGCACTTATGTCCAGTGGGCTTACCAGGTTAATAAATGCATTAAATAAAATTAGTGTAAATATATATATATATATATATATATATATATATATATATATATATATATATATACAGACATACATATACACATATATACATACAGATAGCTATATAGATAGCTACAGATATAGATATAGATATAGATGTAGATATAGATACATCTAAAGTGTGTATTTGTCTCTGTCTATGTGCTTATTATCTCCAAGGCCATCTCAACTCTTGGAAAGGGACAAACACAAGAGTTTAAAAAAAGCAGACATTTGTATTTAGCAGACTCAAAATTAGACCAGGACCCCACAAAATTCATATTTTTTTCTATTCTTATTACAGCTGTCTGTACACAAGATAAGCATAGTATACCGAATATTTACCGATATTAGGAGGATTGCACATAAGAATAGTAAAAATGTTGTTCACTGGAAAGCAGAAATTACTGTTTATGTGGCATTAGTGTGTACACTGGCAATGATTTCCCCTTTTTTATGGTTTGTTGTTGTGAATGTGGAGTCAATATTCATGTGTGTGCATATGGTATGTATGTATGTATGTGTGTGTGTGTATATATATATATATATATATATATATATATATATATATATATGTGTATATATATATATATATATATATATATATATATATATATATATATATATATATATAATGTGTGTGTACATGTATGTACGTATACACAAATATTTATATGTGTGTGTGTGTGTGTGTATATGGTTCCTTGTCAGAAGATCACTAACTTAACATATCAAACGGCTTAACATTGAGCCAACTCACTTGAGATTGCATAATGTCGAAAGAGACACAAAACAAAAACAATTTTCCAGATTATTATATAAACTATCTCCAAGATCAAGCTACAGTGGGGAGAGGGACAATACCCTGATCCCTGCTGTCCTGTGATCACACACCATTCAATTCTTGTGCATTTTTCTGCTTTCTTTCTTTTTTAATAAATATTGCACAGACTCTATTATTCTGGCTTGATGTTAAGCCACTCAGTGTGTTAAGTTAGCCAAGGGAACCATATTACACACACACACACACATATATCTAAATCTATATGTATTTGTATATGTATATGTTTATGGTTATATTTATATGTCCTTGGTTGTGGGGATTTTGTACCCACATGGGGGTTTAGTGGTATTTACCATGTAAAACACACACACACACACACACACACTGTAGCTTGACAAAATGTAGGTGACACACATTGGCATTAATCATTATCTCAGGAGTGTGTATATTGAGAGTCCTACACCTAGATATAAAGTGTAAATCCCTGTACCTGCTACAGCTTTGTGAATAAGTTATTGAAAAAAAGAAACAAAGGAACAAATAGGTTGTATTTCTTTATTCAGCCAAGATGAATATTATCTTCAGTTTCAGGTGCAGAAGGTTTACGGCTTCGTCCGCTTCTTATTTAGGCTGTAGTTCTTAATGTCTTTCTTGCTCCATTTATCATAAATTATGTGTCTTTGTGTTCCCTATTTAAAATAGTGACCTGCTTTGTTCTTAAAAAATAAAATGATTTAAAATGTGTTACATAGGTAAGGAGCCTTCTAGAAATTTAGATGCATTGTTCCATAAAAAAGTCATGTAATGTGTTTGTCAGACCCTTATGTCAGCAGTATTTTTAATTGCATTTTTAAGAAAGGGATCATTTTTATTGATTGATTTGTAATTAAAATGTTACTTTTGATTATACAAAGGCGTGTGCAGAGCATTAAGCAAATTGCAGGCAATGCTACTAACACATTTTGCAGAGCATAAGATACATCTGATCAGGTTCTGTGTGCATTATATGTCTAAGTGGGAGTGTTCAAATTTGGCATCACGTATTTTTCAAGCAATGCTTTGTATTAGAACTTTGCACACTATATACAGAACACAGTTATGTGAAAATTGTTGTTTCTGTAACATGGGGATGTCACATATGCCATTGAAGTACCTTAAATTAAAACTCAATGGACTTAGGTCTGACTAGCAGGACACATAGCAGTATGTGTGAAGAATGTTTTAGAGGACAATCTTGCTATTTCATATTGACATTGTAATTATGGCATATATTTAAACTGAACAGAAATGCTACTGTCCTAAAATAACAAAATGTGTTTATTTTGCTGCTGACATACCAGTATACATTTGAAAGTGTTTAATTTTCCATTTAGAATTAGACAGGAACACTGACAACCAGCAGTACGCCCATCAAAAACCTTTACATAATACAGAGAATTATGATTGAACCACAGATCATAACCTGCTAATTAGGTGTTCGATACATGGATGGCAAGGAATCTTGGCATCCATGTCTTGACCACATAATTAGCAGGTTATGATTGGCAAGCCAATCATAACTCTTTGTAGTACATGGAGTCTTGTCTGCTCTATGTACTACTAGTTAAAGGGAAAAAAAGCAGTACTTTTTTGCCGGCTTTGAAAGCCATAAAAAGCTTAGTGAGCACTGTGACAAAGACAGTGTGTCTCTTGTGTTTACACGCACCTTGCCATGCCTCTCAACTGTCCAGATTTTTACAGAATGTCCAGATTTTTGCTGCAAATATGGTCTTTTCCTCATAAACTTTTTGCTTTTCAGGCAAATCTCCGAGGATTAAAGTTGCTAAATAATGACACATTTGATTTTCAGAAGTCGTGTTCTTCAGAAAATGTGGGTGAACGCACCCTTCCTGTTATACTATTAACTTTCTAAGTTTATAACAGGAAGTCACACGTTGCTGGTATAGTAACCAGTATAAAAGGAAGAAACAAATCTGATTTTTATTCTGCTGCTCTCTTTGCTGGTAAGTGTTGGCAGATTTGACTGCCTAGCACAAGACTCAACTTTAACAAGTTACATAGGGGGTGCTTAACGTTTGTTAACATTGGATCTTGCCCTATAGTAGTACTTAACTGATTTGTCTTTTTGCAAATCTTCTTCTTCTTCTTCTTTCGGCTTTTCCCGGTTAGGGGTCGCCACAGTGGATCACCTGTCCACTCATGATTGGCAGTGGAGTTTTATGGTGTCGAGTTGCCAGCCCGGCACCCATCTTCCATGAAAGGCATACACACGCACGCACTTATGCCTAGGGCCAATTTAGAGTATCCAATCCACCTGTAGCATGTCTTTGAGAAGTGGGAAGAAACCGGAGCACCTGGAGGAAACCCACATGACCACAGAGAGGACATGCAGACTCCGCACAGAAGGCACCCCAGTTGAGGATCGAACCGGAGAACTTCTTGCTGTGAGGTGACACCGCTAACCGCTGCACCACCGTGGCAAATATTGGAGTATAATCACCATGCTCCATGCACTTCATTTCTGTTAATATTAATATCCTGTCATGCTGTAACTTCCTTAAAGGGCCAGAGCAACTACTCATTGCAGGCTGCCCTTTGGATATAGCTGTATCCAAGCTTTGGTTGTACCTCCTCCATACTAATGCTTATTACAATATGGTAAGCTGTGAACTTGAAGTTACAAACCTTTATAATTTCAGATCAGGACTAGTTTAAAACACTGCATTGCACATTTCTAAAGAGAAAATGGTAATAACTGGAAAACACTGGATCATGCATAAGTCATATCCAAGGATGCAGATGCCAGTATCATATATATTACTACAAGTATATATTGTTTATTTTTTAATCCACTTAAAAATTTAGTAGAAGAACAACGGGTGTTGCTGTTGCATCAAAATACATTTTCTGATCAGCTAGAAGTGTGAAACTCAAGTAGCTATCATTGTTGACTGTAATCCTCAGTGATTTATCAGAAAACCAAAAACTTCTTAAGGGACATGGCAATAATAGGAGACAAAATCATGGGCATTAAAAGTTAATAGACAGGTTTTGCATCAACATACATTATCTGAATGATAAGGAAGTATGATTTATGAGTGGAAAAGGTAAAAATGTCAGGTAAAAATCATGGGCATTCAGTTTAACACAACTAAATATCTGTACTCAGTAAAGACTTTAACACTGTATATTTGTCATTCTACCTGCCTTTCTAGTCTTGATATAATGGAGATAGGGTCATGAGGTGATGTTTCTGTCAACAGAAGATAAAGCTTTTTTCAATGCTGTATTTAGGCTGTTGTGAAAATGTATGAAGGAGGGGGTTAGAAAATGCAGCAATGACAGAAAACACTGGGCTGTCAGAAAGTTGAGGATGTTATGGCAGCAGCATGCAGCTGTGAAACTGTGCTACTGCAATAACATATGCAGCACTCTGAGACACTAAGCCACTCAACGCCACAAAAATAAACCTTTTTAAAATGTTCGCTTTAATCTTTTTTTTGCTTGCACTAAAATCATGTAGGTCAGCAAGATATCAGTCAAAAATACTGTTTGTTAAAATAAAGCAGCCAATGTTCTCAGTCAGTGTTGTTATTTTTGTGAAACATGGTTAAAGAACTATGACTGGAAACCAGTTATGTCAGGGTATAAATATTTTTACTGTAAAAGACATTCTAACAAAAAATCAGGCAAAGGTGTTATGATATGGATTAAAGATAGCTATGAGACCTGTGATTATTACATGTTCAGTGATAACACCAATACTATTGACTGTGCAACTGTGACAATAAAGACGACCCTAGAACATATAACAATTGTTGGAGTGTATAGTCCATCAAAGTCAAGTGCAGATGACCTAGAGGAATTCATACATTTCTTGCATGAAACACAGGAGGGAAGAATAATATTAGCTGGGGACTTAAATTTACCAGAAAGAGACTAGAATAATATTGATCCAACAATGTTAATAAGGAAATTATTCACAGCGTATATTCAGGAACAACAGTAGCTTCAGATTGTAAAAAAAAAAGACCAGGGGATGGAACACAGTAGACATTATTTGCGTCCCAAATAAATTACTGTAACTTCTGCTCAGGTTTTACCACCATTGATGTGCCATGATCATGGGGTTATAAAGGTTAATTTTTTGCTAGATAAGTCTGCCAAACTGAAATCTAAGCCAATGCGCAGAAGGTTAATTACAGATTATATGGAAGCAAAACAGTCACTATGTAAAACTAACTGGAGTGAGGTGTTCAGTGGAAAAACTGCAGATGAAATGTGGAAAGTTTTGAAAGAGAAATTGTTTGAGTGCAGAAAAATAAAAAAAATGTTTAACCTCAAGATCAAGGCATACAACATCAGGGGGATATATTTCCATAGGAACAAGATATCTTGATTAAGGTGAGAGACAAAAATATAAGAAATGGAAGAGAAGTCTAACTACAACTTTGAAATCTGAAGTAAGCAAGCTGGACAGATTAAACATAGTGTGAGACAAGATCAAGAAAAAATTGAAGAAAATTTATATAAAGATATTGAGCAAAATAGGAAACCTTTTTATAGATACATAAGATGTGGAAGGAGTAAAGACACACAAATTGATAAACTGTGTGCAGATTCTAAAATGTATTCTCAGACACAACAGATCATAGATATATTTACAAAATCTTATGCAAAACAGTTTGGCTGTACAAAACGGGTGATATGTTGTCTGAGTGACATCCAGGTAACTCCAGATACTGGAATCAAATTAGATCATACTGAAAAAGAACTACTCAAACTGGATCCAAAAAAGCACAGGGAGGAGACAGAAATAGTAACAATGACCTGAGAACACTTCAGTAAGAACTTACAGTACCATTATATGCATTATTCACTAGGTCATATGTAAATATGGGGAGATTCCTCAAGACTGGAGGCATGCTTATTAAACCTGTTTTTAAGGGAAAGGGGAGTAGGACAAACCCAGAGTCATATAGACCCTTAAGTCTACTTTCATGTTGTTGAAAAAATAATGGAGAAGGTAATATTGGATAAGTTATTGTCAGAACTTGATAGGTTGGGATTTTATATCAGTATGCATATGTTGAAAACAGATCTATTACCACCTGTAACATGATGTTCTATAACAATATAATAACAGCTATGAATGAAAAATTGTGCTGTGATGTAATTTTGATAGCTTTAACTTCAGCATTTGACAGGGTCATACACAAAACACTGATCAATAAACTAGTACAACTAGGTATTGATGTACTCTTGATAAGATGGATAGCTGCATGGCTTACAAATAGGACATGGTATCATACAGCAAGTGGACAGGTGAAATATGTGGTTACAGTCAGGGTGGGTGTCCCACAGGGCTCTGTACTAGGCCCTTACTTGTTTAGATTGCATCTTTCAGACCCAACTTTTTCATCTGAGGTCTTCTACAGTCTACAATACAGACAGCCTGAAATTGGGTAAACTGATTATGTGTTACAGATAAGGCATGTTTGCAAAATAACTTGAGTAAATTGACCATTTGGGCACAGGAGAATAATATGCTGATAAATACATCTAAAACTAAGCATATGAAATTTGGGAGACATAAATTGACAGGTGAATATTTAATACAGCACACAGTGATTGAAACTGTAGACTCATTTAAGGACCTGGGTATATGGGTAGATTCAGCTATGAGTTTTTCTAATCATGTCAACCAACTGGTTAATGATAGTTATAGAACAGTTGTATAAAAAGATTTATAAAGTCTAGGAAATCAAAAATAATGAAGTAATTGT
This sequence comes from Protopterus annectens, assembly GCF_019279795.1. Taxonomy (NCBI): domain Eukaryota; kingdom Metazoa; phylum Chordata; order Ceratodontiformes; family Protopteridae; genus Protopterus; species Protopterus annectens. The sequence continues at coordinate 1,591,930,168 of NC_056731.1, forward strand.
TTGTTAGTTACATTAGACCCAAACTTGAATATGGAATAACAATATGGAAACCGTATAAGAAAACAAGCATGAATAAACTGGAAAGAGTACAGCGGAAATATACCAAGGGCACCCAATGAAGTGAATATTTAAGTTATTATGAAAGACTAAAATATCTGAAATTCTACAGTGTCTCTTACAGACATCTAAGAGGAGATCTTATTCAGGTATATAGGGCATTTAGAGACAATTACCTCTGGGAATGTTTGGGGTTATCAAAAAGTACTAGAGAATCATCAGATAACCTATGTAGAAGATTCTGTAGGAATGAGAAGTGCACTAATTGGTTCTCTGACAGAGTATCCAATGCATGGAACAGACTACCAAATTGCATTAAAGCAAGCATGAGTTTAGATGTTCATAAGAACAGCCTGGACACTTATTATGGGAACAAGTGTTTTGGTATATTGGCAAGCTAGTGGGGCAGTAATGCCCATGCTTGAAATATTTGTATGTATATATGTTCTCCTCCCTCCTTTTATATTTCACTTAAACATTAAAGGCTGCGGACTTAATGTCCCTCTCTCAATCAAACACGGTGCAATATATCAAGTACATTCTAATCAAGGGACTGTTTCTTTAAAAGTCCACCAAAAATAAAGTTACACTGCAGGCTTTACCCAGTGTAAACTCCTTACTTAAGGTAACAACATTTGAGTATGCCCAGCTTCAGGGCAAATGAATGACTTTCAACAAAATGGGTTATTGAGCAGAAGGGAATTGAGGAGATGTACAGTAGCTTTCTGAAATTTGAGGAATGGCTTGGAGTTTGAGTTATTATGCATTAGATCTTGTGGTCCATGAGTGGCAGTCAACTAGAATTCTATTCAAAATAAGGGAAGACAGAAGTGTTCACACTCCTAGTCTATGGCCAGAACTTCTTTTTTCTGCCTGTAACCATACTTTCTCACTGTCTGTGCTGCTATACTGGCTTAGTCTTTAATGCTATATTCACCATCTTATCCTTGTGTTAATATAGCACCCAGACCAGCAGAATTTACATCCTCTTCTAAATATTTCTCTCCTTTTGCATCAAAATAAACAACTGTTTGTTTAAAACTTTTAACATTTTTTAGCTTTTATGTGATTCATAAGGTTTCCCTGTTCATATTGGTTATGTTATCTGTTTTTAGTATATTATCTTAATGCCTTGTTACAGTAGAGGAATATTTATTAAATCTTTTATTTTGACTGACTGTGTAACAAACTTCATTTAGGGTCTTTTTATAGATTGGCTTATTTAAGTGGTTTTAATTTGGCTCAGGTGGCATTCATTTGCCTACAAATATGAATCCATGAAACTGTAAGCAATCTTTATTAAGTCCAAATTTTTATTGAATATTGGTCCATGTATCCTGACCCTTTCTAATACTTGTTTTAGTGATAGTTTGTGTTGTTCTTGTGTTTGTTTGCCATAAGCAGTATCATCACTTAATAAAACTTACAGAACTATAAAATGGAGTTTTTTCTACAGTCACATTGGCTCCAGCTATAAACCTGATGTTTCTCCTGTAGACTCTGTTTGTTGTAAAAGTAATGCTACTCCTAGATTTAGAGTATAAATTTAGTTGAGGTGGCAGCTTGCTAAATATCTTGCTAAATGTATTTGCGTTGTTGAGGATATGTATTATCTCATTAACTATTAAGGTAAATGCCTTTCACTTATGACTGTTTTGCTTACTATCCCCATATTAATACAGATTCTCATTTTTGATGGAATTTATTTCTTGGGTGGCATAAAAATTCATTGCTATCCAAAGAGCTGGACTTGTTATTACTGTTTTGTTTTGCTGTTCTGCATTCATCAGTTCCCTGTCTGCTTTTTGTTTGTTACAAGTAGAAAATTTTCCTTTGGGGGTGTACAATTGGTTTAGTAGTGGGATCTGTGTGCAACTTCACCTGTTGATTTTATATTTAACAGAGACAAATCTTCTTGATTAGTCTTATTGTGAGGGTCATCCTTACAACAATGAAAATTTAGCATCTTTTTCTTGGGAACCCACACGCTTAAGGACAACAGTGAGCATGTGGTAACATACGCAGTGAAATAACACTTCAACAACATATGTGTGCATATCTTCACACCTGCCAGTTGTTTTTAGGCCAGTTAGATGGTTCAGATCTTGACCCTTCCTATCATGAGTAAATGTTCAGGCATTTGCATGATGTTTTCTTCTGAATACTTTGTAATATTTGGAAAGTAATCCAAATTCTATGCCAGATGATTGGACTAGAAGGAATGTCTTTCTCATGGCCTGAGGGTAATGACAAAGTGTTTTCACTAAGGACATTCTTTAGTGGTCTAATCAAGGTATAGTCTTCCTGGAGGTAGGAGCACATTTTGTTCAGTCCTCTGCTTTTTCTGTGAGTTCATTCTATCAGTGATGATGGACTAGTGACCTAAGTGATGTACATCCATACCTTCAAACATAGGCTGTATGTTTTGGGTTGCTTGTACCGCACATCACATCATCAGTTGCATTTAGCCTGGGAAAGTCCAATCTGATCTCAGGGAGCAGGCTGTCATGTCACCTGAATGTGGATGAGGGAGTCCTCGGAACTGAGGCTTCTTCTCCTGGGACTTCTCCCTTACCCAGCACGGTTGTTCATGGGTGTAGTGTCTCAGCCGTAAGGACGCCAGTGTAATTCCAACACTATGGCATCACCTTTTCCATCCATATGATCATGTGGAGGTCCTGGCCTGTGTGACACCTGGCATGCACATGTCTCATACTCACAAGTGTTTGTGTCGGATCCCTTACTTGAGGTTGTCAAGGAATGTGAAGCTGCCTCCCCCTCAAGCTGTTCCTTGGACCCTGAAGGTGTTACGTTAAGGCCTTTGTCTTGAGACAGGTAAATGCAGTGAGTACAGTCCCTCTTTGTGCTCATTCCATGGATGGTCTCTTTTCTAAGTAATCCTAACGAGTTAAGCAAATTGTAATACTCGGCACCTGTATCTAGTTTGGAATTGACATTTACTTTTTAATATTCAGTACTTCTTGCCAGTCTTTTCTCACTGTTTCTGATGCATTTTCAGACTTCACTGTATAAACTCTCTTCAAGTTAACAATGCCAATAAACAGTTCTTTTTCATGCTTCTCTTCAGTGGCATGGAAATTATTTTGAACATATTTGTCTCTCTTTTTACACCCGTACAAAATAATTCTTTCTTCCACAACTTCTGCAAAACTAGTAACTGAAAGGTACTTATTTAAGTATTATATGCTTTTGTCTATGTTTTCCTTTTTGTTTAATATTAAGATGTGCTAAAATTTTTAAGATGTTGAAATTGTGTATTTATAGTCATGGAAAACTAATAAAATTATTTAAAAAGGGGTTGTATGCATTATATGTTTTCCCATTTTTGCTTTTTATTAAGATGTGCTGGAATTTCAGTTACTAGTTTTTTTTATTATGTGCTAGAATATAACTGCAGTGGTGGTGCTGCGGTAGCATTGTCGCCTTACAGTACGACGCTGTCCTGCTCGATTCTCAGCTAGAGCGCCTTCTGTGTGGAGACATGTATGAATGGGCGTACCTTCGTTGAAGGTTGTGTGTCAGAGCTGGCAACTCGGCACATAAAAAATCTACTGCCAATCATTAGCAGACCGGAGTTCTGCTGTGGTGACCCCTAACCGGGAAAAGCCGAATGACACAACATTAAGATGTGTTGGAATGTGTTAAGGTATATTTATTTCTATTTATGTAAAGCAATACAGATGACTGTGAAAATGTAGGGCATTTCATTATCTCTTGCTTAACATCATTTACCCAAACCTTGGAATTTAACTGCACCATGCTTCCTGCTTACATCTTGGCTTTATTCTGATCTGTATTACTGTTACAATGCATCTTCAATCTATTTCTTATTATTATCTTTTTATTTGACTCACATTTTGTCTTTTCCATTTACATTTCTTCATTTCATTCCTGTAACTGTGTGCTTGCAATTTCACTTCCTGTACATACATACAATTTTTTGATAACATTGTTTGCTGACCTGTCCCTTGTTTGATAATTTCTTTTACCGCAGACTATTCTACTGTTTCATATTAATGAGTTATGCAGCTAACAAAATTTGCAGTCTTTTGTTTAATTCTTTAGATCAGTAAAAAGGACATTTTGCTTTTGTAAAGAAAATGTTGAATTAACAGCAGGTTCTGTCTAAAGTCACGGTAATGCATGAGCCTCTCTGAATTACTGTTATTTTGTCTGTTTCCTGTGCTGGAAAAAATTGATGGATTAAATAGTGTCAAGGCTTATTGTCCTGCAGCATGCAGAAATATGGCTTTTCAAGCTTCTCAGCAATTCTGCTTACACTGAAGAATTAATCAAAAGTTCTGGATGCAAAGCTGCAGTTCTTTTCTAAAATGCATTACAGCAAGAGAATTCCTTGTGGTTGCAGCTGGACATTTTTCCTAACTGGGAATCATACTTTTATACTTCTAAGTGCATTTGTTTTTATTTCTAACATCTTATATCATTTGGATGTTCATTGTAATGACTGGTAATCAACAACTGCAGTGTAGATGTGCTTCTAGCCTCAATGCGGTCATTACTTTAGCTGCTTCTAGAAAGAACAATACCTCATGACATGTACTTCCTACAGCTAGGTATTAGCATGTTTAAGGTATCTGCCCTCATGTGCTACAAACAATGTATGTGAAAACATTCTTAGGACACACTTCCAGAACAAATGGTGCAGTACTTACTACTGAAAGAAACATTAAACCAAAAAGAAACATCCACTGCATCATGAAACAAACAGGAATATTATTTCAGCAAAAGTAAATTAAGGCACCAAAGTTACACACTGGAAATCAGTCACTGTACTTTAGTGCAGAAGACAAACGGTAAGCGCTTTCACAACTTAATGTTGCTTCATCAGACCTGATGAAGCAACATTAAGTTGTGAAAGCGCTTACCGTTTGTCTTCTGCACTAAAGTACAGTGACTGACTTCCAGTGTGTAACTTTGGTGCCTTAATTTACTTTTGCTGTTGTTGTGTGTTTTGGGCACCTCAGTGTACCTGCAGCCGTTTGGTTTTTGCATCTTCAGGAATATTATTTTACTGCCAATACATCAGGCGCTGACTTAAAAAGAACACAGAATGTACACATGAAATCATTTTAGTGCTGTTTGTAGAATTAAACAAAAGTATTTATAGCTAACACTGCACCACCCGGAAAGCTTAATTTAATGAGCTTATAAATATTAAAAATGTGCTGTCACATTTTTTTAAGTATGCACCCTGAGTGAGCTTGCTCTTACCAAAATACATACATTTGTCTTTCAGAATTCACAGAGTTAGATGTCTGAAAGCCATAACAAGTCTCATAGCATAAACTTTCCTCTTAGAAGAACATAACTGTGTGATACGGCCATTAAGTGTCAACATGCCTGTATACCTACAAAATTAATTATTTAAGCCTTATAGTTGTTAAAGGTAAAATCATTGCTGTTTTATGACTGTTTATTTATCGGGGCTATTTTAAAACACTGTAGGTGGGAATGGACCATGGCAGTAAACTGCCACCATTTCCCCCAAAACTGTGTCAGTTTTCAAAAAACTTGATTGCTGTGTTTTTTGGAATATGTTTGTATGTTTAGAGAAAAACAGCTCTTATACTCACTTTCCTCACTTGTCTAGAGGAAAGTAGTTTTTTATTCAGGCATGTCCAAGGATCAGCTCCCAGTGTTCTTTCCTGTCTATCGGGTGAATTTGGGCATCTTGGGGCAATGTAGCAATTGCCTCATGTACACAGACAACCCTCTCCTCCTACCACCCAACACCACAACCTGTGAGAGATGCACTTATCTAGCCAAACTGGAGGTAAAGCTCTCTCCAACCAAGACTGAACTTGACAATCAAGAGGAGAAGGTAAACACTTGCACCACACCACACTCATCACATAGTCCCACTAAACCTACACCACCAAAATCCAGACATAGAAACACAAAAACATTCGCAGAGGCTCTCAATAATAATCTGCTCAAGCAACAGAGACCTCCAAAACAGAAACGCAAGCAACCACCACCCCCCAACACAGCCCAAATCACACATAGCCCACAGACTCAATGTGCCAATAAACCAAAGCCCATAAGGCAAAATAATGTACCCAACACACTAGCCATAGGTGACTCTATAGTCAGGCACACTGATGTCCCACTCACCAGGCTAAACAAGGAGAAAGTTACTGTCAGCTGCCTTTCAGGTGCCAGGCTCCATCACATAACCCACGCACTCAGGTCACTCCACAACAAGCACAAATATGACTCTGTCATTATCCATGTAGGTGTGAACAACCTGAGACGTACCTCCCTGGACTACTTGAAAAGAGACATGGAAGAGCTCTCCGATCTTGTAGCCCAGGCAGGTATGACCCTAGCCCTGAGTAGCATCCTGCCATTGCCCAGAATGGTACCGCAGTACAAGGACAAAATGATTGACTTCAACAATTTGCTAGGCTTCTGGTGTCATTCAAAGGGGATCCAGTATCTGCCTGGGACGACATGGTCGACAGACCACAATGCTTTGCCAGAGATGGCCTGCACCTGTCGCCCCTGGGATTCTGGATACTGGCCAAGGGTCTTGCCACCCCTATAGTGCCTTTTTTAGGCAAGGTTCAAATGACAAATTCACCACCGTAACCGGAACAGGCAAGCAAAAACTGAGAGTAATGCTAGTCAATGCTAGAAGTCTAAATCTCAAAATGCACTCACTCAAGGCACTCCTTAAAATGGAGAACATCGATATCTGTGCAGTGACTGAGACTTGGTTCAAGGCTCTAGAGAGCACCCCCTGCATTACCAGGCTATAACTCATACCACACTTTTCCGCCATCTAACCTGGACAAGAACACCAAAGGAAGAGGCGTGTCCATATTCATTAAGGATATCCACACCTCCAGGCTAGTTGCCCAACATAATGCATCCGAGGTTATCCAAGTGCAACTAACTCTGGGCAAAACTGCAATCCAAATTGTAGCTTGCTACAGATCCCCTACCATGCCCCAGGATTCCCACTCCTCTTTTCTTGATATACTGGAAAATATCAGGGTTCAACCAAACACCCTAATAAGGGGCGATTTCAACTATCCCACCATTAACTGGAAAAACTACTCATGTACCAACTCCTTTGCTCAACACTTTCTGGAATTCATAAATTCCAATGCCCTGGATCAGCTTATCCACACCCCATCAGGGGCAACAGTATCCTAGACCTAGTCATTACCAACATGAGTGACCAGTGTTCCACACCTGAAGTCAACTCCTCGTTGGTCAGATCTGACCATAAGCTAATCAGCCTAGATGTCCGCATCCCGCCCCTACCCACCATTAAGGAAACCATGGTAAAAAATTTCTCCAAAGCCAACCTCATGCTTAAGACAGAAGTGGCGAGTTTCTTGACACCCATGCAGATGGACAATACAGTTACGACTGCTGAATCCTACTCAAATGCACTCTATAAGCACTTACATGAGTGCATGGATCGTGCTATCCCAAACAGAACCAAGACGTTGTCCTCCAAAAAAAGGAAGCAAATCTGGTAATCCCCTGCCATAAACAAACTCTACAATAGAAGAAAGAAACTAATGCAAAAGAGAGTAAAATCCCATGAGTGGAGGAGCTCCCTGGTCAGCCTCAGTAAGTAGCTGAGATCCCTTATAAGATCCTTCAAAGCTAGCTATGAAAACAAAATCGCCACTAATTCTAAGGACAACCACAAAACATTCGATATCTATTTCAAGAATCTCAATGGCAACACCCAGATCTGCTCTGAGTTACAGCACAACGGCACCAAAATGACAGAACCAGCTGATATTGCCAGCATCCTGGCAAATAGGTTCAGTGCTAACTTTACCCTCCGCTCACCCTCTAAAGGGCCCATATCTATACAGCAGGAATGCAGAGTCCCTGTAATCACATCTATGCAGGTAAAAGCTGCACTCTCTAAAACCAAAAACACAGCATCCATAGGACTGGACAACATCCTAGGCTGCGTTTTACACGAACTTCAGAACGAACTGGCTCCCCACCTAAGCACCATGTTCAATCATAGTCTCACGTCAGGCTTTGTGCCCACTGAATGGCACACAGCAACAGTTACCCACTCCACAAAGGGGGAGCTACCACTGATCCTGGGAATTATCACCCTATTAGCCTGACGAGCCTGGTCTGTAAGGCCATGGAATGTATCATCATGGAACTCATAAACAAAGACATTGGTAACCTGCAAACTCTGGACCCCACCCATTTCGGGTTTGTGAAAGGCAGATCATGCCTTCTGAACCTGATTGACTTCTTTGAGGCAGTCACCAAAGCCGTAGATGAGGGTAAGGTGGTTCACACAGCCTATCTTGACCTCGCCAAGGCTTTTGACACCATCCCCCATTCTGGAATTATAGCTAAACTCACTAAACTAGGTATAAATCCCTATGTCACAAGATGGGTTGCCAACTGGCTCACTGACAGAACCCACACTGTAAAAGTTGCAGAATCCAAATCTGACTTCAAATCAGTGACAAGTGGAGTACCACAGGTTCAGTCCTGGGACCTCTCCTGTTTGGTATCTACTTCACCGAAGTACAGGCTAACACAGAAGCCTCTGGGTAACAAAGTTCACAGATGACTGCAAACTAGGAGCCATAGTCGAGTCCCCAAATTATGTGGACATCCTACAGAAGGGCCTCACTGAGATAGATGCCTGGTGTCAGAGGCATGGCCTCAAGTGCAATGCCAAAAAGTGCATTGTCATCCCCTTTAGTAAAAACTCTGTACCCATGAACTACCACATAAACAGCAGTCTGCTTAATGCCGAATGTGTGATGAGACCTTGGGACCCAGGTGGACATGGGACCCAGGTGGACAGTAGTCTCTCCTTTGATAATCACATCGCCACAGTAGTCAGGAAATCCTTCTGTGTGGCACACCTCATCACAAAAGTGTTCTCATCAAAAAAGAGATCATTGTTCCCCTCTACTTGGCACTCATTACACCCATTATAGAGTACAACTCCCCTTTTGGAATGTAGCTCACAAGACATCTGCAGCAGCTGGAAAGGCCACAGAAGTACCTCACAAAGAGGATTACTAGCCTCAAACAGATGCCCTACACTGACCGTCTCAAAAAACTCCAGCTTCTGGAACAACATACCCATCTATGTCAAGCAAAGTTCCTCATTAGCACTCTTCAAGAAAAATCTTGATGAGTGGATGGGAAATAGGAAATACACCCCGGGGATCACTTCTGTGGCTCTGCTCGACAAGGGCACATGAAATTAACTTTCTTGGGTGGCGTAAGCCAGGGAACCTTGTTGGCTAGGCTTACTTAGGCCCTTGGGTCGATAGCCTAGTACCTACCTATGAACCTATCTGTGTGTGTGTGTGTGTGTGTGTGTGTGTGTGTGTGTGTGCATCTATATATGTATGTATTTGTGTGTGTGTGTGTGTATATATATATATATATATATATATATATATATATATATTTTTTTTTTTTTTTTTTTTTTTTTTTCTGTGATGGTTTGTGCAAGGGTGAAAATACTGACTCCGGAAAACTCAGTCAAGGATGATATGCTTTGGCCAGTGTGTATTTGTGACAACTTGGTCATCATGTTGTTGACTCTATCTTTATACCAGTGGGAGAACGATTCTGTTTGCAGGAATGTGTGGTTTTGATTAGCTTCATTTGTCAATGTATATTAATAGGACTTGTGGGACCCATTTCCTTATTTGAAAATATTCAGTATATATACAGTTTAGAAATTATTACCATAAAGGGAAGCTGTATTCAAATTGCCCAGTTTTGTGAGTGACCTAAAAAGATTTACTTCAAGGGTCAGTCTGTTGGATCGGTGGTTTTGTTAGTGAGCATTTCATTATGTTTTGTTAACCAGATACATAGGCTGGTCTGCGGACCCTTTTTAGTTATGACTCTGGGTATTGGCAAAAGAGTAGGATTTATGAATTTGAGCACTAACATAGAGGAACAGGAGTGAAGACTACATTCATTTACATTGTTTTCTAGTTGGATGCCATGTTTTTACGCTTTATATAGAGTAAGGCTGCAAATGAATAAGGAGAGCAAGCGCATTAATGTGTACTAATAAACACATACGACTTTGTGGACATTATATTAACAAAAATTGTATACAGGACATAAGGTGTACACTTGAAGACAGAGCTATTGTAAGAGACAGCAGAGCTGCACCATTATTTAGAAAAGGATACGTATAGTTTAGAAAAGTTTGGTTTTGATTAGTCAGAAGTTGATTAAAGGAAAGAAAACTGAGGGTTAAGTGTTTGCCACTACTTTGAGTGAGATGTGTAATACAACACAGATACTTGTTTATGAATTGAGTGGTATGTGCCTTTCTCTACTTCAGGAAGTATGAAGCTGTATGGATAGTGGTATAGTGACAGACAGGACATTCTTTGGAGGTTCATCTATTTTCAGTGAAATAGTATCATTCATTTGTGTTTCTAAAGTGTACTGTGTAGTTAGTTCTCAAAACTGGATAGTTGGTTTCAGACTGCAGATTTGGAGGCAGATGATTCCGTTTATCAGGAAATATTACTAAAGCTTTTTTTCTGCTAGGGCAGAGGTTAAACCTAGTCATCCAAGACAGATGGCCTTGTTATGATTTCTGTGGGAGTGATGGCAGGAAAACTCTGAAAGTTTAAGTGTGGGAGGTGAAGTATTGGTGTAGAAGTTTAAAGATTACATTACATAGAAGGAAAATAGCACATTTACATGTGTTAACAAACATTAAGGCATTCATAATTCTTAAATATTTATTTATTTGTTTATTGATATTTGATTACCAACAAAGTCCAACGGGGTAGAAGCCCATTTTCAGTGGAGGCCTGGGAAGAAAAGCTCCAAATTATTACAAAACATTTTAAGAACAATAATTTTGCAATCTTCAAAAATAAAATAAAAACATCTGCAGTTTAAATAATTATAACAAATTAGACATAATGTAAACACATTGCTTAATAATCAATACGAGGTATATGACAATCATTTAATACTTAGAGAAATTTTAGACAGTTTGTACAGAAATTAAAGGTAAGTTAGTCAAATACAAATAGGAATTGCAATGTGAAGTGAGGGAAAAACAGGCTTATGGTATATTTAGAGAGAAAGTCAGGGAAGAGAATTTGCAGTAAGTGAAGAAGGGAGAGTAAAGAGGTATAACAAATAAAGCAGTACATGTTCACATTTAGAGATATAATTTATCCTGGTTTTGAGCAAGAACAGAGATAGATTTTAGCTAGGAAGTCTTTCAGAGTGGTTTTGAAAAATGGGAGGGAAGGTATAGACCTGGTGGATACAGGTAAGGAGTTCCAGGCCTTAGGAACTTTGTATGAGTACAGACAATGCCCAGGAGATTTATTTATTTTTATTTATTTTACATTTGTTGACCGGGCTAGTCTAACTGGATACATGTCCATTTTCAGTAGTGGCCCGGGGAGAAAAGCTCCAAGCAGCAATAATGACAACAATGCAGTAAAATTAAAATTGGTACAATGTTTACATTAAAAGATGGGGTTAAGCAGAGTTATTTAGAAACATTTAGGCTAGAATAAAATATCATGACTAGAAACAAAAAAACAGAAAAACATTTTTTTTTTTATTTTTTTTTTTTTTTTTTTGTGAGAAAGAGCAGGATGGGCAAGAGATATCAGTCAGGGTTAGAGCAGGGGCAAAGCCAGTGGGATTTAAGATATTCTTTAAGATGCTTCTTATAAAGCAGAGTAGAAGTAAGGTTGGAATGTTCAGAAGGAAGATGGTTCCAGCTCTTTCCTAGGTTTGTAGATTTCCTAGGTTTGTAGATAGTCAGGAGTTTTTGGTCACCGGATCAGAATGACTGACTGGGAACATAGCTGTATAAAATGTTTTTTAGTGCTGGACACGCAGATGGATGCCAGATAAGTTTACAGGTGGTAAAAACATGTTAGTTTATGTTAGTTAGTTGGTTTAAATAATCCTGTAAAATAATCCCCTCATTTTGCTAACTCATTCTGTAAAGAGACACAAAAAGTTGCTTAATGAAGGTGTATAGAAACATAGAAACACAGACAAAACCCATTCATAACAAGAGTTGTGTGTAAAACAGTTAAAACAAGCTAAATATTACAGAAATGATACATAAGCAGCACTTTGTCAATAATATTTACAGTAACTGTTTCATAGTCTGAAAATCAGTGCGATTCCCAGAATAGCGAGACTGAATAACCAAAAATGTGGATTTGCATATACTAAGTTGTAGATTGCCATTGCTCTGAATATTCTCTTTTCTCCAAGGCATGGTTTTCTCACAGCTGGTATGCAAAAAGTTCAGGGGGTACTTTTTGACTTTTTTTTTGTAATACTGGGGCTCACATTTATTAGTCTGGAAGTGTACCACACTCTGGCACTTGTTGTCAAGGGCGGTAAAGACACCTAGCTTCCATTAGCAAGACATCTCACCAGTGTACTCCATCTAAGTCATGATCCCACAGTTGTACAACATCTCTGCCAATGTGGACCCTATGTCCTAGTGTAGCAAATTATCAGTGGCCACATACCTAAGTCACGTATTGGCATCTTCACTCCATCAAAGGAGGAGATTGTCTCTGGTACAGAGTTCCCATCACCGTAAGATGTCTCTGCCTTCTGTGGCATGTTACCTTTGCCCAGTGTATAGGCATTATGTCCATTGGTACCAAGGCACATGCTGATGACGACTGTGACCCACTGCGCCTTCCTTTCTGTGTTGTGTGTATCGGAGTGTCTGATACACATTTTGGCTTGACCATGCTGTAACTATCATAGCCTGATTTTAATACTGCATGCATCATGTTTGCTTTGTGACAGCACATAGTTACTGATTGCATGGGTAAACTAGACATTGCTGCTTTTCCTGCTCTGCATATACTGCACCCATCACTTTCTAGGGGGGAGAGTGATTGTATTGCTGCTGGTTGCTGCAGTGTTAATGCACCTTTCTTTTTGCCATATGGGTCCTCAGTCCAGCTGTGCCAGTATCCAGAGGCTGCCCAGATTGTCTCATCATCAACATGTTTTATAGCATACAACATGCTACAAACATTGCTCAGGCTATGACAAGCCACACACATGCATGTGCAGTGTTGTGCTGGAGTTTGTATGGGTTCCATATAGGCATCATAAGCCATGGCTACAGCAGGTATCCACTGTCACCTGCAATGGAGTTTCAACACGTGTGAGTGGTTGATGTATACATTTAGATGTATGCATTAACTTTATCTACAGTGCTTGCACTTACCACCCAGATGGCGCTGTGGGATGTTACTGTGCAGGATGCGACAGTATAGCTCAACTTTGTGCCATGTATGTGAATCATGAAAACTACATGGGTGCTGTATAAATTGTTGGTTAGGATCCCATGTGCATCACAAACTACCTAGCAGTTCATGGAATGGTAGCACTTCCTGTTCATAAACCTTTGTGTCTGTGTGCCAGGTAGGGTCTTTATTGCTACATTTGTACAGTCCATGGTACCCACTACCTCAGGGAGGCAGGTTGTTTCCTGTGGTAGAAAGCCATATATACTCCTCCTCATGGAGAAGTGTTATATCAATGTATATTCGAGTATTCAAGAGTCAAGAGCCTACTAGCCTGGTGGGATAGGCATACACCATGCATGGCCTGGTATATGCTTTCTGAAAATTATGTATTTATTTTGTAAAACCAGATGTGTGTTAGAATTTAAATTAAAAAGAACTGGTGCATTTACCATAGGTTTATTGTTGTATGTTTTTAGCTAAAGTTTAGGGAATGATCTTTTTTAAAGAGTACCTGATTGGCTATTTTTTTTCTTAAGCCTGTCATTTCAGGAGTTTTTCCCCCCTTAGAGTTGTAGGTGGGACTAGAATATAATTGATAGTGAAAAGAAGCTGCATTTTGAAAGTTGGTATATGAATTAGCATACAGTTCAGGAATCCTGGGAAGGCTTCTATGAATATGTCAATCCTGCAGACTCACAGAGGACAAGTTCTACCCCCAGCACTATACGTTAGAGGTATATCTGCATATACGTGGCTTAGCTACTACACGGCAGCAGATGCTGAATTATATAACAGCCATCCATGAAGACAGTCATTGACTTTGAGAGTGATTGAGAAAAATCCACATTGTACCAAAAAAGTGTGTGGGTGGTCTGTGACTCTTTTCAAATATGATTCAGAGTGCGGTGCAACGTGCTATATTTACTGTGCTGCTGCAGGAATAACTGTAACACAAAGAATGGTAGGGAGCTGTCAGTTAACTGTGTATTGTAGTATATTAGCAGTACTGTCTACCCACCCCCTCTAGCACATACAATGCTTAATATGTTGTACCACACACAACAGTTGTTAGAGAATGACTACTTATCATGTCCTCATAGTTGGATTACAGATACAGTTTGGTATTGCAGGGCACAGCCATTGTAGGTAGGTTATGGACAGTTAACATCTACACAGTGTCAGTGGATGTTCACAGTCTTGTTGTTATACTTACACTGGTCAGTATAGTGGATGAGAAATTTAGGTAACCACCTCCTGGACATTCCTGCATTAAACTGTGTTGTCTAGTAATGAAACAGAACCATACAGATCTTACTGCCTTAGTAACAAATGCAGCAACACTATCTTGTTTGGGGTACCATGTGTTACCTGTTTGCAGTTCACACAGGTGCCTCACAAGCATCCCTCATTTAGAAGTCAGGTGTTCCTGGTGCGTGTGCGTGTGTGTGTTACTTTGAAGCAGAGATAGAAGTAGATTGTGTGTGTGTGTGTGTGTGTGTGTGTGTGTGTGTGTGTGTGTGTGTGTGTTTTACTTCCTGATGGAAAATCACTGTGGATGACTGTCAGATGTTCATCGTGTTACCCTGCTGCAGTCATCACACTTGGGTTTTCCTGCCGTCAGGCGGTCCCGCAGTCGGCCTGAGTTCCAAAGTTTTGGTCCGGTGTCGGTTGCTGTCGCTTCTTCCCTGACGTCAGAGTGCCAGGGGTATATAAGAGGCATCCGACCCCATTTTCTTCAGTCTTTCTTGCCGCACGGTGCCCGAAGCAGAAGCAGTTCACAAGTGCCGGTCGGCCGAAACCTGAGATTTTCGATTCGAATTTCAGTCCGAAGTCTTCAATAAAGCTAAGTACACCATTGGGGAACCTTTTCTTGCCTCAGTCCAATGTCAGAAAAAGTTAACAATTGCATTTCTTGTGGGAAGCAAATACCTCATAAGGACTTCCATTCCTATTGTATTCCTTGCCTAGGCCCAGACCACGACGTCACACGTTGTCGGTTTTGTGCTAGGTTTAATAAACAAACTATCAACCACTGTTTTGACTTCACATGACATTACTTTGGTAGGAAATTTAATTATATCATGCCGTCGGAGCAGCCGATGACCGGCATGCATAAAAAACGCAAGGATAAGGACAGGCAGCCTAAGAACAAGCCAGACTCCGAGGCCTCTGCTGGGCCTGTCGCCGGTACTCCGGTTTTCAGTGAGGCGCCTACGCAGCCCCTGCCGGCCGCAGAACTGGAACCCCAGACAGCTGCGGATTCTCAAGCGGAGTCTACTAGGCTGACACAGCCATCTTCATTAGGTCCTTCCGACTCCGGAGCAGAAGTAGACCCCGGTGCAGTGGAAACACCTTCGGTTGCAGGAGGTGTCTTCAGACCGACTACACTCACCATTAAATCTTATACTAAGCTTAAAACTCCTTTAAAACCAAAGAAGACTGTACATCAGTCTGCAGTTCAAGGCCCCATGCCTAAGAAACAGATGCGTAAGATGGCTGAAGATTTGATTACCCTAATCAGGGGTTCCCATCCCCCTCCTGATAAAAGACCTAGACAAGAGGAGGATTATGCTTCCTCTGACCAGGTTTCAATTTCCTCAGATTCTTCCGAGGAACAGGATTACACTCTTCCACCTTATGAAGACTCTGATGCTGAAGACTCTATTCCCTCAGCATCTCCCCCTGAAGACTACTCCTTTGGGGAAACTTTACATACCATGAGGGAACATTTCCACTGGGAAGGCCAGGACTACTGCTCCAGCCAAACCAGACAGATACTACAGAGTACCTGACTCACACAAATTCCTTTATAAAAGCTCTGTGGCTGACCCAGAAACAATTTCCCAGGGTCCTAAGGGAGCTAAAGCTTCTATGGCTAAAAATCCTGTGCCCTCTGAAAGGGATTCCAGAGCCCTAGATAGATCGGGAAAGAAAATATACACCTCAGCAACTCTGGCTATGAGAGCATTACATTTTCAGTTTCACATGCTGAAATATCAGCAATTCCTAATGTCTCAATTAAAACAAAAAATGAGCACACATACTGAACAGTCTGAATTCAAAAAAATGCAGGATCTGTTGCATGCAGCTGAACAGATGAGCAAACATACTTTACAATGTGGATTTGATTCATTGGAAGGTTCCTGTAGAGCAGCTGTTACTGGCTCTGTCATACGTAGACATGCTTGGTTAAAAGAACAAACCCTTCCTGATCATGTTAAAGCAAAATTATTGGATGCACCTTTACAGCAGGATGTATTATTTGGTGTCAAAGCAGAAGAGGTTTTAAAGAAAATGGAGGATAAGGCAAAGTCTATGCAGACGGTCAAGGATTTTTCGCAGGTACAACCCCCTCGTTTCAGCAGAAATTGGCCAATGAAAAACTGGTCCTTTCCAGCTTCTGACAGATCACAGAGAGGCAAATATAGACGCCCAAGGGGCAGAGGTCAGTCACAAGGCCTTTACAAACCTCGCCAGTGGGGTACTGCTACCCAGAAAGGAGGATATGACAGGCCCCAGACTAGCAGAAGACAAACACAATGACTCATTCCTCAAACTACCAAGCAAATCTCTCCTGGCAGCTCCCTTGGGAGGAAAATTAGCATTTTTTGCAGACAACTGGCACATCATCACAAAAGACAAATGGGTTCTAGACATTGTCTCTCAAGGATACAGATTCCACTTTCATACCTTACCAAGGATAAAAGAAATGCCAAACCTGCCACCAAATCAATGGGCAGAGGCACAAAAACAAATGACAGCTCTCATGGACATGAGAGCCATTCAACAGGTACCTACACAGGAGCAAGGACAAGGATTTTACTCAAGACTCTTTCTAGTCCCAAGAAAGGACAAAGCATGGAGACCCATTCTGGATCTTTCAATTCTGAACACCTATCTGCAAGTACCAAAATTCAAGATGCTAACACTACAGCAGCTTCTTCCCATGCTGGGCAAGAATGCTTGGCTAGTAACGTTGGACCTCAAGGAGGCATACCTGCATGTCCCTATCAGACAAAATTGCAGAAGATACCTCCTCTTCATTGCAGGTTCAACGCATTATCAATTCTCTGCACTGCCCTTTGGCTTATCTACTGCGCCCAGGGTCTTCACAAAATGCCTGGCACCAGTAATTGCATACTGCAGACAGATAGGAATTCAAATATACCCATACCTGGACGACTGCCTTATTCAAGCAGAAAGCAAGGACATTCTTTTAAAGCATCTGGCATTTGTCAAACACCTTCTAAGTTGCCTAGGGTACACAGTAAACGAAAAGAAATCAAAACTAGTGCCCTCACAAAACATAATATTCCTGGGTGCCAGCTTGAATACAACAACAGATGCATCAGACTATGTCTGGGGAGCACTCATGGCAGGACAGTGCATTCAGGGCAAATGGACTACAGATCAGAGGCATCTGCATATCAATCAAAAAGAAATGCTAGCAGTACAGAATGCCCTAACAGCTTTCAAGAACCTCTTACACCCAGGACAACTAATAATAAAGACGGACTATACCACAGTAATGTGGTACATAAACAAGCAAGGGGGCACACATTCCTACCCTCTATGCAGGCAAGCAATGACCTTGTGGAACACTGCACTGTCTTACCAGGTTCAATTACAAGCACAATTCCTACCAGGAAAGAAAAACACATTGGCAGACGACCTAAGCAGAAACATCATAGATCCACACGAGTGGAAACTAGATCCACAAGTATTTGCAATGATAGCTCAAAAATGGGGTCACCCAGACATAGATCTGTTTGCAAGCCCCCAAAACTACCAACTTCAAAAATTTTGTACAAGGACATTCCATCCACAAGCTTGGAAAGTGGACGCCCTCTCATTTAGTTGGAAAACATTAACAGTCTATGCCTTTCCTCCACTGCCTCTTCTAGCAAAGGTACTGCTGAAAGTCAGAATAGAGAGGCCACAAATGATACTCATTGCACCAGACTGGCCACGCCAGCATTGGTATCCAATTTTAAGGAACATGGCCCACGGCCCACCATGGATTTTACCACAAATTCCTCACCTGCTCACCCAGTGCGACAATCAGATTCTACACAGCCAGCTCAAGACTTTAAACCTGGCTGCATGGCAATTTACCTAAACAACTAGCCAACACCTCTATCCAAAGCAGTTATGGATGTCATTCTGGAGGCCAGGAGGCCCAGCACCAGGAAGACCTATTCAGACAAATGGAGAAGATTTTGCTCCTGGAACCAGGCTAAAGGCCAAAATCCCCTTGATCCAAACATTCCTCAGATTCTACAATATTTCACTGAGATGTTGCACAAAGGTCTTTCCTTTTCATCTATTAAGATCCACACCTCAGCAATTTCAGCTCATTACAACACAGATCCTCCGTTATTCTCACATCCACTCCTAAGACAGTACCTCAGAGGAGCTAAGATCATAAGACCACCAAGGAGAGCACCAACACCTACTTAGGATCTCAACTTTGTTCTGGAAAAGCTTACGCTGCCGACCCTTTGAACCAGCTTTTTCAGCTGATTTAAAATTTCTTTAATGGAAAACTGCCCTGCTACTTGCAATAACCTCAGCTAGAAGAGTCTCAGAGCTACAGGCACTAATTGCAGTGGAGCCTTTCCTCATTTTTCATCAAGACAGAGTCTCTCTATGAACTAACCCTTCCTTTATGCCAAAGGTGGTATCCAGTGTGGCCCTAAACCAAACCATTAATTTGCCCACCTTTTTCCCAAATCCCCAGAACAAAGGAAAAAGACTCCTGCACTCTTTGGACATTCACAGGCAATTACGTTACTACTTGGATAAAACTAAGGCTTTCAGAAATTCTGACCAGCTCTTTGTAGCCAAGGATATGCTACAGGATCACAAGGAAAAGCTATCCCAAAACAGACCATTTCTAAATGGATAGGGCATTGCATACATTTCTGCTACACGCATCATGGGAAACCGGTACCTGCTAATATTAGGTCCCACTCCACCAGGGCTACAGCTACATCAGCAGCCTTTCTCAGGGGAGTGCCAATCAAGGATATTCCGGAAGCTACAACTTGGAGTTCAGTGCACACCTTCACCAAACACTATCGCTTACCTCTATATTCTAAGACTAGAGCTGGTTTTGCCACTGCAGTTTTGCAGGGCCTACTAGCTCCTTCTAACCCTGTTTAACTCCACCTCCCATCCTTAGCTTTGGGATTCAACCCAAGTGTGATGACTGCAGCAGGGTAACACGATGAACATAGTACAGTTTTGTACCTACCATAAATGTAGATGTTCGAGTGTTCACCCTGCTGCAGTCCAGGTTACCCTCCCTCCATCCCCTCTGAACTAGCTGAACTTATCTATACCACTCTATCCTATTCAACCTCTGTGGTGTATTTGCTTGTGCCTAAAGGTATTGTTTTATTTTTATCTAGCGATATATATATATATATATATATCCCTGGAGCTCTGACGTCAGGGAAGAAGTGACAGCAACCGACGCCGGACCAAGACTTTGGAACTAAGGCCAACTGCAGGACCGCCTGACGGCAGGATAACCCAAGTGTGATGACTGCAGCAGGGTGAACACTCGAACATCTACATTTATGGTAGGTACAAAACTGTACTTTAGTGTTACCAGTCAAAAGAGTGTCACAGTTTTTCTGTAGAGAAAATGCAATTTGTGCTCTATCGTTTTTTTTATTCTGCTGGTTAACAATATGTGTGTGTGTGTGTGTTGGGGGGGGGTGTTTGTGTGTAAATACTTGGCTCCTACAACCCACAGTACTTATGATGTAAGGTTCATAGGTTCATAGGTTCATACTAGGCTATCTGCCCTAGGGCATTTATAAGCCTAGCCAGAGTGTGTTTGGCTTTCGCCACCCATTTTAAATGAATTTTGCTATGCCCTTTTTCGAAGTTAGTATACTGTGCCTCTGTCTAACAGTGACACAGAAGTGACACCCGGGGTAAACCTACTATCTCCCATCCACTCATCAAGATTCCTCTTGAAGAGAGTCAATGAGGGACTCTGCCTAACCTGGACTGGGATTTTATTCCAGAGTGAAGGGAGCCTCTGGGTTATGAATCTGTCCCTCCAGCATGTCCTATTTATTTCAGTGCTGAGGTTCAAGTCTCTTGAGCGCGTAGCTCGATGGGATTTGGATTTTCTGAGGTGCAGCATGTCCATTAATTCCGGGTTGGACATGGCTTTATACGTCAGGCACAGATCACCTCTGAGCAGGTGGTATGCCACTGAGTAGAGCTGGAGTTTCTTTAACCGGGCAGCATATAGCATCTGTTTGAGCCCTTTGATCCTCTTGGTGAGGTACTTTTGGGGTATTTCCAGTTGATGCAGGTGTCTGGTAAGGTACATCCCAAAAGGGGCATTGTACTCAATTATGGGCCTGATGAGGGATGAGTAAAGAGGCACGATGACCTCCCCTGATCTAGATGTGAATCCCTTCATTATTAGGTGGGCTATATAAAATATTTTTCTAACCACTTTGGCCACGTGGTTGTCAAATAAGAGATTGCTATCAACTTGAGTCCCCAGGTCCCTAATTACTTCTTCCATACTTAATGGATTATCACCTATGTGGTAATTTGTGGGCACTTTGTTTTTGCCAGAGGGGATGACTATACACTTTTTGACGTTTAGCTTGAGGCCATGGCTCTGGCACCAGTTGTCTGTTTCTATGAGGCCCTTTTGTAGGATGCTTGTGTCGGCTGGAGAGTCGATTATGGCGCCCAGTTTGCAGTCATCTGCGAACTTGGTCAGCCACAGTCCTTCCGTGCTAGCCTATACCTCCGAGAAATATATACCGAACAAGAGAGGTCCCAGGACTGAGCCTTGTGGGACGCCACTTGTAACTGGTTTGGGAGTCTGACATGGCTCTAGCAATTCTAACCATGTGGGTTCTGTCCTTGAGCCAGTTTGCAACCCATCTAGTGACATAGGGGTTTATATTTAAGCTGGTGAGCTTATCTATAATGCTTGAGTGGGGTATTGTATCGAAGGCTTTTGCAAGGTCCAAGTAGGCTGTGTGGACCACCTTCCCCTCGTCAATGGCCTTGGTGACTGTTTCAAAGAAATCAACCAGGTTTAAGAGGCAGGATCTGCCCTTAACAAAGCCAAACTGGGTAGGATCCAGTGTCTGTAGGTCCCCAATATCTTTATTTATGAGGTACATGATGATCCTTTCCATAACTTTGCAGAACAAGCTAGTCAGGCTTATGGGGCGATAGTTTCCAGGATCCATTGAGGTACCACCTTTGTGGAGAGGGACCACTGTTGCTGTACACCACTCTTTGGGTACATATCCTGTAGTAAGGCTGAGATTGAACAGTAGTTTTATGTTTGGGTTTAGTTCTTCTTGGAGTTCATGTAGGACACAGTCCGGGACACTGTCTGGTCCCATTGATGCTGTGTTTTTTGCTTTGGAGAGGGCGGCTCTTACCTGAGCATCTGAGATGTCAGGGGGGCAGCACTCTGCTGGGATAGATATTTGCTCTTTTGGTGGGGAAGGGGGGGAGAAGTTTGCGCTGAACCTGTCAGCTAGGATGTTGGCAATGTCTGTGGGTTCGATGTATTTTTTTGTCATTTTGGACTAATTCTGAGCATATCTGGGAATTCCCACCCAGGTTCCTAACATAACTAAAGAAAGCCTTGTGATTATCCTTAGTGTCCTGTGCAATATTTCTCTCGAAGCTGGCCTTAGACGATTTTATGAGTGCTCGTAGTTTTTTGCTAATACTGATCAGAGATGCCTTCCCTTTTTGGGATTTTGTTCTATCATGTAGTAGCTTCCTCCTTCCTTTGTATAGTTTGTTTATGGCTGGGGTCCACTAGACAGGACGCCTAACATTGGAGGATTGGGTCTTGGTTTTATTTGGGATTGCATGATCCATGCATTCCTGAAGGTGTTCATAGAATGCGTTTATAAAGGATTCTGCTGTCTGGGCTGTATTATCCACAGGCCCGGGGGCTTTGAAGGATTCCACCTCGGTTTTGAGGAGTGTGAAATTTGCTTTAGAGAAGGTTTTCACTGTGGTTTTCTGGGCAGGGGCTGGGGTCGGGATGTGAATATCTAGTGAGATTAGTTTATGGTCATCTTACCAGTGAGGGATACACTTCTGTTCTGGAGCATAGAGTCCCCATGTTGGTGATGATCAGGTCCAGTATGTTTTCCCCTCTTGTGGGAATGGCAACAAATTGTTCCATAGCATTTGAGTTTATAAATTTTAGGAACCTTCGGGCTAGGGTGTTGGAGCTAGAGTAATACTCCCAGTCTATGTTAGGGTAGTTGAAGTCGCCCAATATAATGGTGTTTGGAGAGACCTTCATAGTTTCCAGTGTTCTCAGGAAGGATAAGTGGGGTTCCTGGGTTTGGGAGGGTGGCCTGTAGCAGGCTATAAACTGGAAGGCAGTTTTACCCACTGTTAGTTGCACATGGATAGTCTCTGATGCTTCGTGCCATGCCACCAACCTGGAGGCATGGGTATCTTTGACGAATATTGATACTCCCCCTCCTTTTGTGGTTCGGTCCAAGTTTTGGGGCCGAAAAACATGGTATGAGGTATAACCTGGTAGTGCTGGGGTGCTCTCGGGAGCCTTGAACCAGGTTTCTGTTACTGCACAGATATCGATGTTCTCCATGCTAAGGAGAGTTTTGAGTGCATGCATCTTGAGGTTTAGACTTCTGGCGTTGAGTAGCATTACTCTTAGTTTCTTATCCCTTGTGATACCTATGGAGGTGGGTTTGTCTTTTGAGCCTTGCTTAAAAAAGGCACTGTGGGGGTGGCAAGAGCCTTTGCCAATATCCGAAAGCCCAGGGGTGACAGGTGCAAGCCATCCCTAGCGAAGCATCGTAGCATGTCGAGCATGTCATCCCAGGCAGACAGGCATTGGATCCCCTTTGAATGACACCAATACTTAAGCCAATTGTTGAAATTGATCATCTTGTCTTCATATTGTGGCATCATTCTTGGTGAGGATAAGATGCTACTCAAGGTCAGGGTCATACTGGCCTGGGCTACATGCTCAGAGAGCTCCTCTATGTCTCTTTTCATGTAGTCCAGGGAGGTACGTCTCAGGTCATTCACACCAGCATGGACAATGACCGAGTCATATTTGTACTTACCTTGGAGTGACCCGAGTGCTTGTGTTATGTGGCGGATCCTAGCGCCTGACAGGCAGCTCACCGTGACCTTCTCCTTGTTCAGCCTGGTGAGCGGGATGTCAGTGTGCCTGATGATAGAGTCACCGATTACAAATGTATCAGGTGTGTTGTTTAGCCTTAAGGCCTGTGACTGTTCGGAACACTGGCTTTGTGAGCTATGTGTTGCACGTGTTTTGTTTTGGGGTAGTGGTTGCTTGGGTGTCTGCTTTGGAGGTCTCTACTGCTTAGGCAGATTTTTATTTAGAGCCTCCGAGTATGTTTTTGTGTGTTTATGTGTTTGGTTTGCTGTCGTGATAGGTCTATGTGAGACTGGATTGTAGTGAGTGTGGTTTCCTTCTCCTCCTGACTAGTTACGCCAGTACTGAGTTGAGAGAGCTTAGCCTCCAGTTTGGCTATATGGTTGCATCTCTCACATGTGTTGGAATTTGTTGGGAGGAGGAGAGGGTTGTCAGTGTACATGAGGCAGTTGTAACATTGCCTCAAGATTCCCCGATTCACCAGCTGGACTGGAGAGGAGATTGACAACTGACCTTTGGACATGCTAGAATAGTATTGGGAATTCCTTTATAATTGAAAAAAAGGGCCAATGGGGAACAAAGTACTCAAGGGGAGTTTGTGAGGGTGTAGTGCCTTTAATTTTTTAGTGATGATGTATATAATTGCTTTAGTGAGCAAGTACCAGGCTTTAGAGTGGGAATAGGGTGTTTATTATGAGAACTAGATCAGTTCTAAGGGAAAAAGTGAAGAGCAGACTTTGTGGAGCCGAGAATGGTTTAAACCCAATTAAGCGGTGCTGCCCGATGCTGCGCTATGCACAAAATCGCGCAAAGCCACGCTAAAGCGGGTTTTATACAGGGGGATTTGAAAGAGCTAGAAATTGGCCCAAAACGGCCAATAGACTACCAGATTCTTGTGCTGGGAACACTCATTCAGGGATAGCTGCTCTAAGCTCCCCACTGCCACTGGTGAACAAAGAAGCCTCCCTTTATCCAAGAAAGGAAATGGGCAACACAGGAACTTTCCAAAAGTCCAGAATACAGCAAAGCCTGTATTTGGACTACTCTAGGTCAGGAAAGATGGGAAACAAGGATAATTGTTTTTTTTTTGTTTGTTTGTTTGTTTTTTTGCTACAAACAGCAGAAAAATGCAATAAATATGTAACACAGGCTAGCACACTTGAGTGTGTAGCCTCAACAGGTAAATGCAACAAACAGGACAAACTTTAAATTACAAGCTCAAAAGTGCGCTAAAGCTGGCTTTAAAGCAGGGGGTTAGAAAGAGATAGGAAATGGCCCAAAACGGCCAATAAGCTACAGGTCACTGGGCTGGAACCACTCCTCAAGGGACAGATAGGCTGCTCAGAGCTCCCCACTCTCACTGGTGAACAAAGAAGCTTCCTCCTATCCAAATAAGGATATGGGCCACACAGGAACTATGACACAGCCCAGAGATCAGCAATACCTGAAGACTGGACTATTCTAGCTCAGAAAAGGCGGGAAACAAGGATTTTTTTTTTTTTTTACAAAGTAGCAGAAATTAGGTACAGAAACACAGTAAATGCTTTAATTCGGCTAGCGCACTTGAGTGTGTAGCCTACCAGTTGAACTAAGCAAAAACAAACTTTAAAAGTGCAAAAAAACTCAGAAATACAGGCAGGAATGCAATAAAACAACTTTGCAGAGCTTATTTTGTTAAAGAAACAGAGAAGTCTATATATATATATAGAAAAGCAGCTAAAATACGCAAACACTTCAGATGCAGTGCAACCTAGAGCACTTGAGTTGTAGCAATATTAAGGCAATTACAGTTATAATAAATGGTCTGAAATATACTCTATATTTCCAAAATGTTTGAGAAGCACAGTCAGAACACAAGGACGTTCAGGCAAAAAAAAAAGTTTTTTTTTTTTTTTTTGAAAGGGAAAAAGGAGAAACAGAAGGCCTTATCAAATGTTCTCTCTGTACTAGGTAGAATGAGCTAATGGCACTAGACTGGGAGGAGTGTCACAGATCAGATTTACAGTAGGGGCGGGCAACTGCAAAGCCACCAAGTATAAGAGCAACACCAACTGGGCGGGAGGGTGGGGACAATAGCCTACAGCCAGTAGCACTAGAGAAAGCCACAAACAGATAAAGATTTGTAAAGATACAGAATGCTTTTAACTGCAGACAAATCAGTTACTTGTGCAGATTAGTTAATAGCAATAAAATACACTCGAAGACTAAAAAGCAGACAATACAAGTGCTATATATTAATTGTTAAAAACAATAATCTGTATAAATAATCGAAAAAAAACAGGATACTTGTATATCTCAGATAAAAGCTGCGGTCAAAAACTCTTATCCACTCTGCTCAGTGTGTATAGACAGAAACCCTATCAAAGTTAGGGCTTAAATACCAGAAGAACAACTTTTCTTTTACAAGAACACAAAAGAACCAGCCCCCACTCAGCAGACTATTAACACAATCTAGCCAAGTTAAAGAGAGGCTTCAGCTAGAAACAATAGCCTACAGCCAGTAGCACTAGAGAAAGCCACCACCAGATAAAGATTTGTAAAGATACAGAATGCTTTTTACTGCAGACAAATCAGTTACTTGTGCAGATTAGTTAATAGGAATAAAATGCACTCGAAGACTAAAAAGCAGATAATAAAAGTGCTATATATTAATTGTTAAAAACAATAATCTGTATACATAATCGAAAAAAAAACAGGATACTTGTATATCTCAGCTAACAGCTGCGGTCAAAAACTTTTATCCACTCTGCTCAATGTGTATAGACAGAAACCCTATCAAAGTTAGGGCTTAAATACCAGAAGAACAACTTTTTTTTTTTTACAAGAGCACAAAAGAACCAGCCCCCACTCAGCAGACTATTAACACAATCTAGACAAGTTAAAGAGAGGCTTCAGCTAGAAACAATAGCCTACAGCCAGTCGCACTAGAGAAAGCCACAAACAGATAAAGATTTGTAAAGATACAGAATGCTTTTAACTGCAGACAAATCAGTTACTTGTTCAGATTAGTTAATAGCAATAAAATACACTCGAAGACTAAAAAGCAGACAATAAAAGTGCTATATATTAATTGTTAAAAACAATAATCTGTATAAATAATCGGAAAAAAAAAACAGGATACTTATATATCTCAGCTAACAGCTGCGGTCAACAACTCTTATCCACTCTGCTCAGTGTGTATAGACAGTGAATATGGGAAGAAATCAGTTGTAAAATGGAACAATGTCATATGAACCATATTCTTTAGGTACAATCCTTGTTTTTTTTGTTTTGTAGACTGCTGACCACATGCTTATTACATAGCTGTGAATAAAGTAGACAGCATGCAGTCTACAGGTTTTATTTTAATATATTAACTGTGAATACATTTTAGTTTAACTTTGTTTTTGCAAGCACACAGGTGTTATGCACTGTCTTGAGCAGCAATGTCTGGTACTTAGTGAGGATGAGTAAGACTAAGAGCTGCTTCTGTAGTGCAGGGTTTGATTCCATCTGCCTTCATTTGTCTACATTGTGACTCTGACCAATCCTCCATGTAAGACTAAATAAGTCTTACTCGGAAAATGCAGATGAATGGTATGACGTGAGCGTGCCATGCATATTCATGGGGGCACGCTGACTCCACTCCAAGTCTCATACGGACCATGCAGGATGGCAGGGGGCGTGTCTGACTGCCGAGCAGTCCAAAGGTCCATGCCCCTGCAAGTGTCTGAATTGTGAAATGTCAACACACATGAGCGAGTCCGCTCAAATGTCTACATACCCAACACTACACTCCCTCACATTGTAAACCCCAGTAAAGTTATAAAATGTAAAACTTTTAATTTTTTTTATAATTCCCGATATAGCTGCCCGTATTTGCGTGGGTGTGCCCATTGCTTAGCTGCAGTTAGCAATTTCGACATTGAAGAGCAATATAAGAAGTGTTTATGCAAATTAAGCCAAATAGCAATAGCGTAGTGGTAGAGCCTTTGCACAAAGAGGAGGCATTCACGGTTCGGGTCCCACCACTCCCCTGTCTATTTTATGTTTTAAATTAGTATATGAAATAATTCCTGACATATATGAATAAAATTTTACTAAAAAGCATTGAAATGGCCTATGTATCAGTGAACAAAATGTATATATATAAATATAAGAAGGATCTTGACATATAAATGCCCGTAGTTAAGCAGCGCTTTACCCAGCGCAATATAGTTGCCCGTAGTTAAGCAGCGCTTTACCCAGCGCAATATAGTTGCCCATAGTTAAGCAGCGCTTTACCCAGAGCAATATAGTTGCCCGTAGTTAAGCAGCGCTTTACATAGCTAAGCAGCGCTTTACCCAGCGCAATAGGTTTGCGTGGAGGTGAGCACCGCACTAACCAGCGCACCGTAGGGCAACGTGGAGCAACATAGAGCAAAGTTGCCTAAACACAGCCACACCCCCTAGCCTGTCTGGACAGTAGTAAAATAAAAAGCAATGACAAGGTTCAAACCCAGGACACTGTGCTCCATAATCAAAGTACTGAACCACTAAGCCATGACAGCTTAGGATAAACAGCCACTGTTAACATACATATACTTATAAATGGTAGATTAACCATTGCTAAGCAGGTCTGCAGTCAGCCGAGAATTTTCAAAAACGGCCAATCACAAAAAAGTGCGGGGGAAATGCGGCATATTTAAGCTCCATAGGCGGGAATAATTGCCATAACTAATTGTAGCTCCCATCTGCAGTTAGAATGGCTGGTGCTGGAGAGGTTACTTGCTTTCGAGTGCAACGCTGGGGCATCAAGGAGTCAAAATACATGGTTTGGCTCCTTGTCCACCGTCATGAGTCAAGACTCCTACAGGGCCAGTTCCAAGGGATGGAGTACAAAGCAGAGGCTTGGAATCGGTTAGCTCATGATCTCACCAGTGCCACAGGCGTCCCTCGGACTGGTGAGCAGGTCCATCACCACCATGCAGACCTGAAGAGACGGAAGCAGGACCTACTGAACCAATGGATACAGGAGGCCCATGACATGCAAGTTGCCCCACTACTGAGTAGGTAGCCATGGAATGCAGTATGTAAGACATGCTAATTTAGTCTATATAATGGATAGGTATGTCTCAATATCCCTTCATTTACTTCAGAGCTGCAGGTGTCTGTGCTGCGAATCAGCAAGCCTATGCAGATAGGCTGCTAAGGCTGCACCATCAGGCAGGTTAGTAATTATTCTGCATGTATTGTTATATAAAAAAGGTGAGAGAGCCTGAAAAAAAGTGCTGTAGACCAATAATACAGCCATAAAATGCCCTGAATAATTCCTCTGCATGTACTGTTATATAAAATAAGTCAGATAGACAGAAAAAGAGTTTAGTAACCCATTAATAAAGGTAAAATAAGTCCGGAATAATATCTCTGCATGTACTGTCATATAAAATAAGTGAGCGAGCCTGAAAAAGAGTGTTGTAACCTATTAATAAAGGTATAATATGTCTTGAATGTGTCTTCCGTATGCACTGTAATATCAAATAAAGGAGAGAGCCTGTAGAAAAGTGTGTAATATAATTAATAAAGGTATAATACTTGGAGTGTGTCTGTGTCACTTACTTTGAAATGTTGTTGTACCCTTGCATTATATAAATAGTACTGTTGTATTAAGCGCTGTCAACCCACAGTTGGGCAGTCCCATATAAAGTGGATGAAGGAAGTGCCAGTAGCTGTGAAGTGTATATACAGTCCTCAACAGTCGGTTAATGGCTGGCATGCATAGGTAAATCTGGCACATGAGTAGCTTGTTAATGTGTTCCCCAGAAATGTGAGTGTGCTACATGAAATGTAGGGTTCTGTAGAAATTTTACTGAAAATGTCATGTGAACACATCCAGATAAGTAGATATATAAATATAAATAAAACATAAAGCTATGTAGCAGTAACATCTGCATCTTGGACAGTTAGTATGTCAGATATAGATCATGTATATAATGAACTAGCCAAACCCATTACACAACCTAATGCATGTTGCCTAGTGTAATAATACATGTAGGGGATATACACCTGCAGTCAGTAGGAATGTAGTGTAGACTAAAAGTACTTATAAGCTGTTAATGGAGGTTTCTTTTTACACCCTACTGTATGTGCATAAACAACGCAATTCCACACCTCAATGGGTATGTCTAATCTCAAAACATTTGTTGGGACATATGTCCTATTGTTCTATAAATATCTGCATTTACTTTGATGCATGTGCCCTATTCAAACACCACAATCTTGGTGGTCTGATGCCACCAATCATCCCTGCATGCTGTTGTAATGTCCACTGTCGTTCAGTATATGCATGCATTATGCTTGCTGTTCAACTGTTGGAACCCTGGTGTGTTGGGTTAATGGGAATATTACTGCATGCAGTTACAACTAATTTGGAATGCTGTTGTCTATGTTGTAATTAAACACACCTAATCACAGAACGTATGGGAAGGCCAGTCCCAACGGACCCACCTGTCCCTCCTCAGCTGGCAATTGCACCTGGCACCAGCACGTCCAGTGCCCAGCACGGGCTCCCCTCCTCCATTGGTCCTGTGCCACCTTCAGGTGGAAGCGGTGCAGGGGATGGGCCTTATCCCCCCCATGCGAGCGTGGGCGGAGAAGGGCCACCTGTCACCTTCCGAAGGGTCCGGTCTGTGGTGCATAGGGAGATCCAGCGTTCAGTTGCTGATCCCCTACGCCAGCTCAAGGCGAGAGTGGGGCGACTCATGGGTGAGCCTGCCCCTCCTACTCTGCCCCCAGCATAGCCACTCCCGGGGTTGTGAAAGTGCAGTGGTGACTGCCCATGGATGGGGATCTCAGTTCCACTGTTACCATCTGTGGGCTCATGGGCTTGCGATTTCCAAACATCCGTCCCCGTCAATTGTGTTCACCCACCCCATGTGTCATACTCCGCCCCTGTATGGGTCTTATTTGTCTTGTCTGTTTACCTCCCCAACCTACCTCCCCCAAAATTTACCTACTTCCTCTACCTCACATTCCACTCTCACCTGAAAAAAAAAAGGGCAATCTGTTCCCACAAAAAAAGTACGCCCCATACATAGCTGCCCATTTCGCACACATGTCTGCTGGACATGTAAACTGATAATTATAATTGGCAGTACAACATACGTTGTTGTCCTCACCCTTCTCTCAGGGGTGGAAGGTTTCATATTTCACTCCAAATTTATTGCATATGCACAGCTGTTGCTGGTAAAGAAATGGGCAGCTATGGACCTTCCCTACACCCGTCCTGCACATCCCGAGCTGGTTTCCCTACTGTCTTTCCTTCTTTGTGCCCCCATTTTCACCACTTTCCTATCTCCCCATTGTCTTTTCTTTCAAAGAAATTAGCGCGGGGGTTAGCGGGAGTAAGCCCTTTTAAGCAGTAGTTAGTGGGTTTGAGCGAGTGTGCGCATGTGTGCGCTTAGCTAAGTATTGCTAAGCATCGCGCAAACCCGCACAAACCCGCTTACAACTGCTTAAAAGTGCCTTAGTCACTCTGCATGGCAGGGCCCTTGTTCTGCTGAGCAGCAAAATAAAACACCTCTGTCAGTCTGGAACCCCGGACCTTGGACACACTAGACTGCATGAAGTACCACTACGCCACAGCAGATATACAATGTAAAGGAAAAATAGGAAGGCCATAACACAAAGCTTGTTCTGTGGATCTTTACCAGCAATTGTTGTGGAATTGCATTACATGACTGTGATAAGAGAAGCAGCCATTCTAGCAGCAAGTAATGTTATAGAGGCACGTTACAACCCCCACACAGTATCATAGCAGGACAAATACTGGCATATCTGATTAGGGCAGAGGCCATACTTCCTAACTTTGACTACTTTCCAGGGATGTCCCTGATTGTGAAACATATTTTAGCTGTGTCCCTCTGAATCCCTCTGAAAAGTACTGACGTTAGTCAGAAAGGTGGACAGACCACCTGCCCTGATAAACTAACAGGTACACACCAATCCTTTAAGTCCAGTAGGATAACATTCACACAATAATACATAATGCTCTCTGTATGTCTGCATCTCCTTCCAAATTTTAAATATATATGTGTGTTTAGGGTCTACCAAGGATGTAGGTAGGCATACTCAGTACTGGAATTGTCCAGTTTTCCTGAGAATCCTGTGCTAATGCCAACAATAAAAAACACAAACCCTGCAGAAGTGAGTATATTAATATGCACAGTATAACAGTTCACAAACAGTTCATGTGCCAAAAGAATACTTCTCAATAACTACTTTTGTATGGCAGTTAATTATATAAGTAGAAAAGAAACTACATACTCACATATATCTTGTGTAAGCATTTGTAGGGGTGAGTTAAACTCTACACTGATAGCTCTGTACTGGAAGTGGCAACAGTCAGGTCTGAGTACAACATGTACATCACTGTCTACACCTCTAGCTTCAGATATAAGAAGTATACCAACCTTCTGACTTAAACAACAGTCTCCACAGCAAACAAGCATGGGCCCCACTCTGGAAATCTGGAAGGGCTACGCCTACATAACTTAGCAATTTATAGCATTGGGTTGCTATGACAGTGAGTACTGCAATTACCACACAGTAGGCTGTATGCATTTGCCAACTGCTGGGCACCAATTGGTGCAGAGGGCATCACATGCGCATGTGCAGATACCTATAAAAGCAGACTGTACTTGCTATCCCCACATGCAATCATTACATTGCACATGTTATAGCATCTGTAAACTTGGAGAGGAGTAAAAAATAATAATTATTACTTAATAAAACAAAAATTTAATTAAGTAAAACAAATTTACTTTTTTAACCAAAAATATTAATTAAGTAAAAAAAAACTTAATTAATAACCAAAAAAATTAGGTAAAGGCAAACTTTACTTAATTAATACCAAAAAAAAAGAATTGTCAAAACATACACAGACGGACCTGAAAGTGACAAACAGGTATGTAACAGATATGTGGTTACCCGCAAGTAGTAGATGGTTATGAAGAGTACTGTACATACTTTGAAACATGCATATGTGGCAGCAGTAGGTATGTATGCACTGATGCCATGCATAACTACTGCCATGGACAAATTAGTGTGCAGCT
The DNA here is from genome assembly GCF_019279795.1 of Protopterus annectens. Taxonomy (NCBI): domain Eukaryota; kingdom Metazoa; phylum Chordata; order Ceratodontiformes; family Protopteridae; genus Protopterus; species Protopterus annectens. Next base: position 1,591,962,771 of record NC_056731.1, read on the forward strand.
GTGTGCAGTGGGGCATAACTGTGACATATGTAGCTCAGCATTAAATGTCAAACATCTGATCATGTTATCTATGTTCTGTACAGTACTGTGTATAATGGCTGTTTGGGGAAGTAGTGCAAACAGCTATATAAACCTGGATGTGACAGAGTAACACATGCATGATAGTCATATAATATGTAGCTTAGCATTGGCAACTGCTGTACCAGGCTAGTATAGTAATGTAGCATCAGCAGCTATAAATACTCCCTGTAATATTACTGTTATGCACACATGTGACAACTGTTCATGTTGTAGCAAGGCCCAACAGGTCATCCGTGAGGTCTACGGACTTACAACAGTGTGGACCTTGTGTGTGTATGGCACACACATATGGAGAGATATTTATGTGTCAGATATATTAGCATCTTAACATGTGCATAGAGCAAGGGACATACTGCAACTGTTTGTGAAGGGTGGACATATATATGTTGGTGAAGGTTGTTATGTGCATGTTTTTTTATGTAGGTTGTAGTGTGTGGCAAACAAGACAGCATACAGTGCTGGTATATGACATGTGGTGCTTAAACGCTGTGGGTATGATTTGTTAGGTTTTTAGTCTTCCAGACAGGGAGTCCTGCTAAAGATACATGGGCTGAGAATACCTTCAATGCATTCTGCACAAGACTGTGCAATATTATTACATAACTGTATCCCTCTCAACCTTTGCATAATTGATATTCCCACCATGAAAGGTGGACTGTATATGTGCCTATATGTAAATCCAATGGATGTTTATATGTACACTCAAGCTCAATGTTGTAAATGTATTGCCATCCCTCTTGTTAAAAACCCTGTACCCATGAACTACCACATAGGTGGTAGTCTACTCAACACCAACAGTGTGATAAGAGACCACGTGACACAGGTGGAGAGTAGTGTCCCTTTTGATAATCACAGTGCCACACTAGTCATGTGTACGGTACACATGTCATCAGAAAAGGTGTGTCATCCATGGAAAAAGAGGTCAGTGTTCCACTCTACTCATCAGTCATAAAACCAATCATAGAGTACAATGGCCCTTTTGGTATGTACCTCAGAAGACATCTACAGCAACTGTAGACGCCAGGTGCACACCTCACAAAGAGTATTACCAGACTCAAACAGATGCCCTATGCAGACTGTCTTACAAAACCACAGCTACACTGTGTCGCATACCACCTACCCAGAGACAACCTCTGCCTAACATGCAAAGCTATGCCAAACCCACAGGTGTTGGACATGCTCCATGTAAACAGATCAAAATCCCTATAAGCTACACACTGTACTGATCTAAACCTTGTAACATCAAAAAGCAGAACATGCTGGGGTGTTACATTCTCATCTCAGACACATACCATACTCTGGAACTAACTGCCTATCAATAGTAAAGAAAGGTCCTCATTAGCAGTCATTATGAATAATCATGATGAATGGATGTGAGATAGGAAATGCAGCCCGGGAATCACCTCTGTGGCTCTGCATGTCAGGGGCACATGAATTTAAATTACATGGGTGTTGAAGGGCAGGGTACCGTATGTCTAGGCTTCTATAGGCCCTATGGCTAATAGCCTATTAGCTACCTAGGAGCCGATACACACACGCATGTACTTGTTGCATTAATTGCTATGTGAGGTTGACTGAGTGTGATGGTGAATGTGTAGGTGAATGTGTCAACGTTGTGTATATGTGTGATAGCCTAGTGGGAAAGTGTTTATATCATGGTATGTAGTATTCTAGCTCTGATCCCCGCAAAAGATATGTATGCTATTGCTAGGCAGGAAAAGCAGTATGGCATACGGTGTGACATAGTCCCATGGTGTTGACTGGAGTGTGCCATTGTAGGCTAAAGCAGTACATGTATGTTTATTGACTGTTAACACTAGTGAATACAAATCCCGTATGAACTGTAGTACTACCTGCAGCTGTAGGCCTACACAGCACAGTATGGTGTATATCCACATTGCTTGGAAACACTGTTTTGTTTGTTACCTGTAGTCCTCACACATTACATACCTCAGGCATAAGGTTTTGTAAGTGCTGACACACAGTACTGTATGGCACACAGGTAAAACTCATCTGGGTTGCCATACCTTTGTGTCTTGTAGGTATGTCTGATGTGTGTGGGAGTATGCCTGTAACATGGCCTTGGTCGTATGTGTGTTACAGGATATAAGTGCATATCTTGCAATATGTATAGTGTAGTACAGCAGTATGCCACTATATTGATGAATGTGCACATATGTTACTTAGGGGTTTGCTATCAATAAATAGTGTGGTGTACTGGTAGTACTGTAACTGTACTTTACAATCATTTCAGTGGATGACATATTTCTGTATGCATTAGCTTCATATATACATCCTGTAGCTAGGTGGTGCATTGTGTCACATACAGTGTGCCATGTACTGTTGTATAGTCTTACATACTGGTTTCACTGTGTTGCTGTGCAGAACATGGTTTAATATATAGAACGTGCTAGGCACTGTCAGGCAGTTTTGGGCTGAGCACTGATATGTGGTATTAAAAGTGTCTATCTACTGACAGCCAATAGGTTGCTATATATGGCATTTCATTGATATCTGTACTTTAGAATGTTGTGTGCCACCTGACTTGCTCACAATTATTGTTTTATTGTCTTCAAGGACATGTCTCACCATCGCAACTCTGCGTATTCCCCTGAAGAGGAGGAAATCATTATATCCACCCTAGTACAACATCACACCCTGCTGTTCTCCAGAACCAGCCAGGACCAGCATGAGCGCACTACACTGTGGCAAGATGTTGTCTGTCGGGTTAATGACGTAGGCATGCATAACTGGACTTATGAGCAGGTACGCCATCACTGCAGTGATTTAATTAGACATATCAGGCAGCATGCCTCCGATGCCCGCAGACAACAGCTTGCCACAGGTGGTGGTGCAGCATTACATTCGCTTCTCACCAGAGTGGAAGAGCTGCTTCTCAGCGTGGTGGCTCCTGGCCAACCACTACAACAGACATGTGTCATCATGGAGGCCGGAGTCATCCAGCAAGTTGACTCGGAGCATCCAGGTAACATGGCATATCTGTAGACTACTGTTAGCTCGATTGTTAGAACATGCATATGTCAAATGTGTACTGTGTATTTAGAAGATGTGGAGCCTGGTGTTGTGCAATACTGATAATTTGGAACATAATCTGTATGCTTGTGACTGTCAACCTTTGTACTACTGTAAAATTGCAAACTCACAGCAGCAATGCCATAGTTGTTGACACTGACAAACTGTCTCATATCCTTGTAGTTCCCTCTGGTGTGACAGCAAGACAGCAGACCCATGCTGTTGAGTGTTCTACATTTAATATAGCAAATAACATGTGCTTGTCATAGGTAAGTTGTAGGCCATATACACATGTAAAACACCTACACATAATGCATGCTCTGCATGTTTTCTGTGGGGCTATGCACATCCCAGTAACATGAGTAGCTGCCTCAATCACATGCAATGCATAGAGCATCCCAAACTATTGTGGTACACTGTAGTGGACATTGTCTAGGCAGAGTCAATACACATGCACACAACATACACCACTTTGTCATACGCAGTGCGTGTTAATATGATACGCATGGCGTATTTAGACACCTGCTGTAAGGTCAGACTCCAGTATCCCAAATGTCATCCACACAGCACACATACTATACCTGAGGGGTAGAGGCCTATCATGGGGCGGTGCGACACTCTTCAACACACAACACAGTCATGTTAGGCAATGTTCCCTATTGAACACCTTACATACCCATGTAACAACTGCCTCTGAAATGGTTAATGTAGCCACAGTGCTGCAGTTCAGGTACAGCAAGATAGTTGCCAGTGTGGCACACATTAGTGGCCTTGAGTGACCACATGATGCTGCCAGATGATGGCTCATGGCACTACACTACATCCAGTTACAGTAACTACAGTACTACACATAGCATTCATTGCTATACACCTGACAGTTGTGTGCATCCAGCCATGGTATGTATACCTGTGAGTGATGGTGCACAGGACATTGAAAAGCATTTAATACTTGCACAGCAATTTTGTGTCCATGTACACATTGTGTTCCAGGGTGAGGCCAATCATTGAACAACACACATGCATCAAAGACATGTATACTGTTATTAACTAGGACTCTCTACACTCGCACTGCATGCTGTTGAGCAACACACATCCTGCATGCTGACATGTGTGATAGGACTCTTTGGCTTGTGATACTGTACTCCACCATCAACCACTAACGAGTATGTTCTGGATGCTGTTGGTGTGTGTGTGTGTGTGTCTACTTTAGTGAGTAGTGTATTTGTGTTCATGTGTGCATGTGTTCATGTATGCATGTGTGCTAACATCATGTACAGATTGTAAAGTGTGTTTCCTGTCTTTCTCTCACAGGTGCTGAGGTTGTGTTGATTTAGTGCAGCAGGGAACCTGAAGTCACTGCCACAAATAGTGGAAATGATGATACATGTGTTGTGGCACAGGCAGGTTTGACAGGGTCTGTCGTTGGGCCGCCAATGTACAGTACACAGCTTTCCACCCCATCTATGCGCACATTCATACTGCCAATACATCCCACATCACCAATGGCCTTAGCTGAGGGACAGCATACACTAGGCATTGACCAGGATAGGGTGTTATCTATGGCACATGCATCCCCTCACAGCAGCCATACCCAGATTCCTGGAACGGTACCACATAGGCAGATGTCCAGGGGTTCTTGTGGGAGCACTGCTGGTCGTAATGCTCCTGGCAGACGTACCCCCACAGGTCTTACAACCTCAGCTATGTTCCAGGCTGTAATGCAGACACAGGCACATATGGAACGGTACACCAGACAGGGACTAAGGGTGCAGAGGGCCCATAACACCGCTATCAATGACAATATCCGTGACCTTGCCGGTGCCATCCATAATTACACAGAGGTCATTGATAGACGTTGGGGGGAGACATTAGATGTCCTCCGCAATGTCATGTCCATGTGCCAGGACAGTGCAGAACGGCTGAGACGTCGACATGGACATATGCCAGCATCATCATCTGCTGGCAAGACGACACACAAATCACAGCCGCTACTGTAGTGGCAGTACCAGCCCCAGCAATGTTGGGGCTGGGCTGACAATAGACCGTCATAGAAGACCACGTGTACATGGCTCTGGCCAGTCTCAGCAGGGACATGGGTCCAGTCGACATCTCTCTGCCTCTGATGATACTACCCAGTCTGGTTTAGTACCCGATACTGTCCGTGGCACCCCTGCTAGGCACAGGTACTGTGTCCATGGCCAGAGACGGTGATCTGTACAGCCTGGCAGGTACAGTCTGTGGCTGTCCCACAATCGCCTGTATATGGCAGCCACATGGTGGAACTGTGTGCATGCAGACACACACACAGAAACCAAACACCTAGGGCTAACACATACACACACACATTACATCAACATTGACCCATGCTGTACTGTTGTCCCTCTCACACACACACACACACACACACACACACACACACACACACACACACACACATACATGTCAATTGGATGGGTCAATGTCAGGCTCTGGCAAACCAACAACACACCCTGTGCATATGATGAAACTGTGCCACCTCCTGTCATCTGTAACATTGATGCAGGAACAGGCTAACGTGGTGCTGATGCACAGGGTGACTGTATAGCAGTGTAGCAATGTTAGCATTTTGTCAACAGTAAAGTGTAATGATATCCTTGTAGGTATATCTGAGCAGGCATGATGCATTAAAGCTATGATTATCAATGTAGTATTGTTTACACCAGTGTTAATTCCAAAAATGTATTGTCCGCCCATGTGCCACTTGGCTGATGTGTGTAGTTTTGGCAGCATGTGTTTGTGAGTGGACAGTACATGTGTGATGTGTGCAGTACAGATTTGCAGGTGTACATTTGTGAACATGGCGGAGGTGCACTGTCTGCATGTACATGCATAGTGGACACATGGGAAGGGTGACATGCCCTGTATTACACAGTGTTAACATTTACATAGTTTCTATTGGTGGCCAGTATGCATTTTACTACATGTATGTTTTAACTTGGGTACACATGTGTGTATGACATGGTTTGACACTATGCTGTGGGTGATACTGTTGCTATCTGTCATTGGTTTGCATTCTGGTAGTATACATAACCTCAACAGCCTGACTATAACCAATCGTTAGATGATGTCTTGACAACTGACACACAGATGTAGGAAACTCAGTAGCATTTGGATCCTTCCGGTACTATACTATACCAGTAGCCAGTGGTATTGACCACCACCCATTCCTGAGACCACTCCTGTTTGGCATGTAGCCCTCTTAGGTACAGGCAAACACACTAGGGATATGTCCGTCCACATCTGGAAATGCATACAGTGGCCTACAATGCATTCAACGGATGAGACACTTATCCTCCACAAGGGTATCATACAGACAGATACCTGCTGTCCAACCCATGCTGTAAAGCTATAAGCCAACTATAGCATAGTCATCCACATTTACTAAACATAGTATCCCGACAGTATCACATAGGTAGTAGACCCCAACATGTAGAACGGGTACCGATGTGTACATACAGCCAAGTGTTATGTCATCTGTCCTTTGGTATTCACATTTCCAAAGGTATTCTGAAGTCCCTCGGTGTATCACATAAGCAATAAGGGGTCTGTATGCATATCCACAAAGTTGTTGTACACCTATAATGAATGTCCATTATTGACAGACTTTGTTGTGTTTGAACATGTCTGAAATATACCCCAGGCATGAACCCTCACTTACACTATTCTATAGAAACTGTCATGGGTGTGTGTGACACAGATGACCTAGGCCACAGATCACTACAGTGGCTGGCCTTGTCACAAACATACATATGTGACCTAAGGTCTGAGAAGCAGCAGCACAATCTGTCAAAGGCAACAGATGTATTCATGTAGAAAGCAGGCTTTGCACCTATGAACTAATTGAGGTCACATGTACATATATGTATTTGCCACACAAATACTGAAGTGTTCAGTACACATACTGTTGTTATACTGATATGTCATACAGTAGTAAAAGCAAAACCCACAGCACATTGACCAACAGTGTCACACACACACACACACTCAGCAATTGCAGGATTCAAACCCCTACCTAACTATGTTATGATACTAGACAGATACGCAATAACATGACGTGCTATATGTTTTACTGGGAGCTTTCATTCCCACTGCTATATTTGTGGGATACTGACATCATCAGACTTGCCAAAGAGGAATATATACCACTTTTAAGGTGTTTTTCTAGTCTCCGAAAAGGGCACTCCTCTCAAAGGAAATCACACAGAAACATACATCCCTCCCCCACACCCACACACACTCAGCAATTGCAAGAGTCAAGCCCCTCTCTGACTATGTTATGATACTAGAGAGATACGCATTAACACGACACACTATATGCTTTAATGGGAGTTTTCATTTCCTCTGTTATATTTGTGGGATGCTGACATCATCAGACTTGCCAAAGAGGAATATACCACTTTTAAGGTGTTTTCCTAATCTCCAAAAAGGGCAGTCTACCAAAGGAAATCACACACAAACATACACACACCCCCACACAGCAGTTGCAGGATTCAAACCCCTACCTAACTATGTTATGATACTAAAGAGATATGCATTAACACGACGCGCTATATGCTTTACTGGGAGTTTTTATTCCTCCTGCTATATTTGTAGGATGCTGACATCATCAGACTAGACATGGTAATGTGTGTGCACTTTGTTTTATGCAATCCCAGGACTGAGCCATGGGGGACAGTAGGTGTTACCAGCTTGAACAGGACTCCACAATTCTTACCTTGTGTGATCTATCTGTGGCCCAGTTGCCAATCCATCAGATGACAATACATATTTATGCACAGGTTGTTGATTTTGTGGATACGACATGTGTCTGGGATGTTGGAAAAGGGCTATTCAAAGTCTATGTGGGATGTGTGTAGCTCATTTCAGTGATGTATGTCCTGGGTGGCTGCCTTGCAAACAGTCTAGCATGTTTGGGAACCATGATCTGCCCATGACCAAACCTAAGTTGGTAGGGTTGTGTGTTTGTAGGCTTCCAATAGCTTTGTTTATGACTTCAATCATGATGGACTCCATGGCCTTGCAGATCAGACTTCATAGGCTTATAAGACTATAATTCCCATGGTCTGTTGTGCACCAACACTTGTGGAGTGTGTCATATGTTGCTGTAACCCATTCAACAGTTTCATATCGTGTAGAGAGGGTGAGGCTCAACAGACTGTTTAGGTGCAGGGTCTGTTTGTTCTGCTGTTCACTTATGACACATATAGGGAAACAATGTAATCCAATTGATGCCATGTTTTCAGCTTTGGAAGGAGCTGTTTACCCATTCTACATGTGATTTCTCCTGGTATGATGATAGGGCCTTTTGTCAGTGGGAGGTGGGTATGTATGTATGGGCCTGTCTGACAGGATGTTGGCATTGTCAGTCATTTACAGCTGGCCCTGACTCAGGACATATATGAGTGTACATTGCTATTTATGACAGAGCTGAAGGAAGTGTCATGGTTCTGTCTAGACTCCTTCGCAGATAATCTTTCCATAGGTTCATAGGTAGGCACTAGGCTATTGGCCCTAGGGCCTATATAAGCCTAGCCAAAGGTACCCTGGCTTTCGCCACCCAAGAAAATTATTTTCCTGTGCCACTGTTGAGCAGAGCCACAGAAGTGATCCCCGAGGTGAATTTCCTATCTCCCATCCAATCATCAAGCTTTTTCATGAAGAGTGCTAATGAGGAGCTTTGTTTGATATAGATAGGTAGTTTGTTCCAGAGTATGGGAAGTCTCTGGGACAGGAATATATCCCTCCAGCATGTTCTGTTTGTTGTGGTGATGAGGTTTAGGTCCCTAGAGCGTGTAGCTCGTAGGGATTGGGATTTCTTTAAGTGGAGCATGTCTAAAAGCTCTGGGTTTGACATAGGTTTGTGTGTTAGGCAGAGATCGCCTCTGAAGTAGGCGATATGCAATGGAGTAAAGCTGCAGTTTTTTGAGACGGTCTGCATAGGGCAACTCTTTGAGGCCAGTAATCCTCTTTGTGAGGTATTTCTGTGGCCTTTCCAGTTGTTGTAGATGTATTGTGAGGTACATACCAAAAGCGGCATTGTACTCTATAATGGGTCTAATGAGTGACGAGTAGAGGGGAACAATGACCTCTTTTTTCCTGGATGAGAAACCTTTTGTGATGAGGTGTTTGGAGTGCACATTGTTTATTGATGATACTGATTGCAGGTTTTTTATCTTCCTTGCTTTTCCACTTTCTATGAACAACCTAAGTATCTGTAGTACATATTTGATTGTGACAGGGTTCCAATATATTATATATGTGTGTTGTCATATAACTGTGTGCACAAGGCAGGATTGGGGAATAGTGAGAGGTTCCTGGGTTAACACATGCAACTGCCAGATATGTGTGGCCCACTACTGTACTCAGACATGGCCTAAGTATGTGAGCATGCCCAGTTTGGCCTTTCAGTATGCTGTTGCCTGACATTTGCCTAATTTATTCAAATGTGTGAGCATGCCCAGTGTGACCTTTCAGTATGTTGCTGTCTGAAGTCCACTACATTTGTTGACGTGTGTGAACACGCCCAATATTAACATTTATACTATATGTGTGTTGAAAATCAAGTTGTATTTTTACTGCAGGGCTCACCTTTGTGTCATGACTCTACAGGGATTATGCTGTGCCTGCAGGGTTTCCATGAGACACTTTGCATAGACTTATCAACATTTCTTCATACAAGATGACCAGTGAAAAACTGTCTTGGTTTAGTGGTTCAGTACTGTGACTATAGTACACAGTATCGTGGGTTCGAGGACTGCCACTGCTTTATATTTTCATACTGGGCAGACCAGACTGCTTAAGGACCAGTAAAGCAAATATGAGCATGTTTACCTGCTTTTGCTGAACTATGCCCAACTTTGACCGAACTTACCCAACATTGCTCAACGTTAACCAACATTGCTGAACGTTGCCCAATATTGCTCAACATTGCCCAAAGTTGTGCTAGTTAGTGTGTGCAATTTTGTTTACATATACTACATAGTGGTAAAAGCTATTTAGCACTGCTTTATATTGCTTAAAACATGGCAATCATGCCTCAGGAGGTGCTGCAGGGCTGCCTTTGTCAGATGCACATACTACACTCCCTATACATGTGTGAAAACAGGTAGTGTCAAGTTAGGCATCCCATTTACTATATGTGCGAGTCAGAGAGAGGTATAATTTCCAGGGTTCCTACCGAGCCAGTGTATGTGCCATGCGTTGCCTCTTTGCCAAGACCAAAGCATACTGGGCACCCCTCCTTCTGCCTACTAGGGCAGGCTCAGGTTGTTCCTCCTCCGAGTCACGCTCAGCCTGTGATGGCCTTGGCAATGGTGGGGGGGGCAGTTTGGCCCGGCCCTATGCTGCTCCTGCTGCAGCTGTTTTCGCAGGATCATATTATGTAGCATAGCACATACCATGACAATTTGGGTATATGTAGTTGGTGAGTACTGCAAGGCTCCATCAGATGTGTCCAGGCACCGGAACTGTGACTTGAGCAGCCCAAACACACATTCAATTACATTTTGTGTTTGTGCGTGTGCCTCATTAGTGCGTTCCTGTTCAGGTGTGTGTGCATTTCTGATGGTTGTCATCAGCCACGGCTCCAGTGCATATCCAGCATCCCCCACTAGGTGACCATGAGGGATGTCCCCATTGACAAATGTCTGCTACAGCTGTGTCAGATGCCAGATATGGGAATCATGGTAGCTTCCAGGGCAGCCAGCACACACATTCAGTATTATGCCCTGGGCATCACACACGACCTGACAGTTGATGGAGCGGAAGCCCTTGCGGTTAAAGTAGGCCCTACCCCGCTCACCAGCTGGTGCTTTGATGCATATGTTTGTGCAGTCTATTGCACCCACTACCTCAGGGTATTCCGCTATTTGCTGGAAAAGACGCATATTGCTGACCAATACCTCACAGGAATTGGGGAAATATACATGATCACATGTGCTGACGTGGCATTCAGGAATTGGTGCAGTACCCTGGATGCTGATACCTGTGAAATCCCCATCATATCACCAGTTGGTCTCTGGAAGGTACCTGTTGCTAGTATTCTTAGGCCAACACATACCTTGGTTTCCACTGGGATGGGTTCCCTTCTTTTGGTTCTGTGTGTGAGGCGTGGCCTGCACAGCTCAACAATTTGCTGCATGAGGTCTTTGTCCACTCTATAGCGCTCCACTATCTCCAGCTCATGTAGTCCCTGGTAGGTTACCCTGGGCCTGTACACTCTTCTCCGTCTCCTCACTGTGGGTTGCTCAGCAGAATTCGCATTGTCACCACCCTCAGCATGTTGCATATGTCACCTTATAACAGCAATGGCAGCCCTTAACATTTCTTTGTCTCAGTAAAGCTTTTTAAGTTTTCACTTCTCTTAGTTTACTGCAGTGTTGCAGTGTCTCTGAGGAAAACATGGTGGAAATTTGTTTTCAGAGTTTTAAGTGCTGGGCTGGACTGGGCTAGTGTACTGCCTGTGTAATTGCCTGATTCTTATTGTTTTCACCTGCTAGCTCTGCTAGTTCTCCTTGGTTAACTTCCTACTATTTGTTGTGCTTCCTTTTCTCTTTCTGTTTCCACAGGGGCAGCGCTGCGCAAACAAGCGCAAATACGCGCATACCAGCTCACACGCGCGCACACGTTTACACGGCCTAACACTTACTGACTCCTGCTTGAACGCGTGCACACAGGCGCAAACACGCTTACACAGATTTCAACAACCTTACACATGCTTACTCCGGCTTAAACGCGCGCACACAGGCGCACACGTGCACACACAGTCTTACTCGGATTTACAAGCGCGCACCCGCACGCAAACAAGTTGCAGGCACTTCAACAAGAAACTTTAGTGTTATCCACAGCATACACCTTCAATTTCTTGGCTTTAGCTAGGATACCTGTTGACATGCCTCTTCCAGTGATGACTAACTGACAGCAAACACATGCCACTCTGCTCCAATGAGCTTACATTCTTTCATACTTACCCCCCTCATGATGTCACCTATTTTCTACTCTGATACTCCCCTTATCCTACTCTTACACTCCACAGACTTTGCTAATATGCCATGTAAAATTGAGATTCACTATCCTTACCCTCATTTGCATAGGATTGCCTACTAATGCTTGGTTACATCTCTTAGACTGAGCTTCCCCCCCTTAGCAACCTCTACTCAAGAGACATGTTGTCTTCAGCCTGCCATTCACTTGCATGGCAGTTGAATATTTTGAATAAAATCCCTATTTGTGGCCTTTATTTTTTTTTCATGGTTTTTAGAGCACAGCACTTTTGTACGGTGCTGCGCTACGCTTAAACTTGGGAGATCGAGGCAAAAAAATATTTTTTTTTTATTTTGCAACGGGAAAAATTGCCATTGGCCATATATTTGGCCATTGGCATGCTTCCTCAACTGGATGCATCCTTTATTTGGAGCTGTCACGGCTCCGTTTTGCTATTTGCAGAATGGTACTCAGTTGACAACGGAGTACATTTCTGCAAATAACACTACTCTTACTCGGACAGGTTAGGGTTTCCTGGATCACAAATTTACCTCATTTGCATAGCTTTCGGCAGCAAATGAGGTAATTTGCATACCCTAACCCTGTCCGTGTAAGAGTCGTTTTAGGAGCTCTCTTGAACACCCCTGCCGGCTGTTCTTGGATCGCTCGGCAGACATGTTGGCTGCATGGAGTCTTACTCTACTCTTAGACTCCGTGCAAGCCTTCGTGAATCCAGCCCCAAGTCAGTTTACCAGATAGTGCTCCTAGATTGCATCAAAATGGACACTTGTATTCAGTGGGCTGTCCCGTCCAAACGTTTAGCCAATAAGTTGCCAATTTGTCTTTTGAATTCCTGTACCCTTTGCATAGACAGTAACCCTGCACGTATCTTGTAGTTTGATTGGTTGCCAAATTTATTTTCAATAAATTTGAGTTTCAGGGAACAGAACCTTACTGTTGCTCATGCTAATTCAGTTTTCGGTATGAAGCAGTTTTATTTGCTTAGTATATGGTTGTCTGTTATTTCAGATTTTATAACAAATTTAAATTAAATCCAAATCTCTGGGATCACAGTAAAAATAAAAAATGGAAATAGTATGCCCTGTGAGAAGTTTGAACAATTTTTCTGGTAACTTGGGAGAGAGAGAGAGACAAGTAAGGGATATTGATATGTCTGTGGGGGGACCAGTTCAGTTCCCTGCCTAGGGCCCCATTTGACCATGATCTAGCGTTGTATGTACATGTGTGGTTCAGATTTGTTTAACTGCATATAGACATCAGCCATCGTTCCCATTACATGTATTTTGAGATAATTTAACATATATGTGTGCACAGAATCTGTATGGATAATTTTACAAGCAATGAGTGTGCAGTGCAGTGTTGCGACCTTGTCATCCATGGTTCCACATTCTTGATCCCATGTACGTGTCTCAGTGTTTATTCAGTGGACATATAACTGGCTCGATCATTTAATTAGTAGCAATGTGAGTGGTAGCCTATCCATTGTGTGGTGGCGCATTCTAAACCATTCACCAGCCTATGTTATTGATAGAAGATTAATTTTCATATGATGTTCTTTGTTGCCCCTTGACTTCTGTTCCTTAAAGGAATTACTTGTTTATTTGTTATGCATTTATTAACTGGGTAAGAGAACTGGTCAGAGGACTCTTTTACTGTGGAGAGTTACATAGGAGATCACATGTATGCTGATCTACAAGCCAGCAAAGGCAATGAGAATGAACAAAAACTTGATCTGTACGGAAGTGCAGCATCCAAAATTAGCTTACTTATATTCTGAAAAAGAAGCTTCTTATATCTTGCACACCTATGTAAAATGCATTACATTTTGGTTTAGCTAAGGTTGCCACGTTTTCAGATGCCCAAAGTGATACATTTTTCACGCAAACACCATTCTGCTTGACAGACCGTACCAGTAATCAAATGCAAGGGACTGGACTTCACTTTGTTGCCAAGTAAAGGCTCACTTTGTTAAAATTTGTGTTACTTCTCTTGTTTCACATCTTAACAAGTTACAGATACAAAATAATTGTTTTGTACAGCTATTACAGGACATTTAGTCAGTATTTTGCCCTAAAATCTTAGAACATTTGCTATTCTTTATGTTTTCTTTCCTCAGAACACACCTTCCTATATAGGGACAGGAGGTAACCCTAAGTTTAGCACTTCTTTACTTGATTACGCATCTTGAGGCATTAACAGTTTTTTTTTTTTTGGCTTAATGGGTAGCTTATTTGCATTTTTTTTAAATAAGAATGCAAGAGCTTCTAGTTTCTTTAACTTACAGCAGTCATAAGACCATGCTTTCATCCATTTGTGTGTGTGTGTGTGTGTGTGTGTGTGTGTGTGTGTGTGCGTGCGTGCGTGCGTGTGTGTGTGTGTGTGTGTGTGTGTGTGTGTGTGTGTGTGTGTGTGTGTGTGTGTTTGCTCCTATTTTGCCAAAATTAGCATGTTCTGAGAACAGGCAAAATGCATTCCAAACCTTGAGATAATTCAAAATGTTCTCATAGCCACTTTTTGGCACTGCCAAGCACCCCCCCCCCGACTTAACGGTAACTTCAGCATAAGCAGTTCTGATGTTTTAGTCAAACAATCTTAAGTTTTTCATAGGAAGAGACACACTTTATAGATTTAAGAGTTTTCTTGCTTTAAAACTGATGTAATGGTTGTACTAGGATTAACACATTTCACCTGTAATCTGTTGTTTATACCAACAAATTAATTTTTATTCTGAATGCAAAAAAGTGAGATATGCTGAGTGTGACACCCCACCTCTGGGCCAGTAATCAAGGAGCCTTAATCCTCACCACTGGCACCTGTGAGGAACATTCACTGAGAGGATAACAGGTATACACACAGTATCTCCAGATGCAAGTCTCTGCATCAAGCACAATCAAGCACAATTTCCCTTAAGAGCACACATGGAATGCAGTCAGTCCGTGGCTGGTTTCTCCCTCTTTTTCCAGATCCCCAATAAGACTTCCCACTGGCACAGCTATAGAGTTGAGATCTCAGCTGATTGTTCAAGCCAAGACCTCCAGGACCTTCTCTGTCCAACCAGTGCTTTGTGTCCCTGCCTTAGTAGCTGACACACACTGTAAGAGGTTTGATTTACACACACACACACACACACACACACACACACACACACACACACACACACACACACACACACACAAACCTGGGAAAGGCTGGCAAAGGTTTACTAGCTATGCTCCCTTCTGCTCAGACTATAAGGTAGTTATGATTGCCACCAGACACTCCTGCCAGCTACCTTAAGGCTCTTCCAAGGGTACCCAATATACTGAGTGAACTTAATATTAATACAAATGGTAGTTTGACCAAGAGCAAGGCTATTGGGAGTTGCCCACACAGTGTCACTAAATAAATATGCAAATACTCTAAAAACTTAAATATATCTACAAAGATCAGTCACAATGAAAGGTTTAAATATATTTTATAATAAATAATAAAAAAACAAGAACATACTAAGTATATATTCACAGTGACATCAGAGTCCAAAATCACAATAAAATACTTAAAATAACATTGAAGGACAAGCTCAGACAAATAAAGAAAAACAATATCTAAACTAAGCTTCACTATATTCCTGACTGAATCTAAGAGAGTTACTATTCCCTTAATAGAACAAGGCAGATGATGTGGTGAATGATCCTTCTTGTTGTCAGGCCCATGACAGAATGAGAATGCCCAGTCTGACTAAGAGATTTCTCAAAATAATATCTAAAATATTACTTCTGGGATAGCTTGCAGAATGATATCACTTCTAGTCATCTGACTTCTACTTCCCATGCAAGCCCCCATTGCTGGAAGCTGGCAGGATTTAGTATTTACCTGTAAAAATACACACACAAGGGCTTTTGCTCAGATCTGTGGCAGGTGCTAGAAGTCATAAAACAATTGCATACCTTTATGCTTCCAGAGTAGTAATTAGTTCACCCGAAAGACAACACAGAAAGCCTCCTGGTATAGACTTTGTGCCTCTGGCTGCACTGAAACCTGTGAGATAGTGTTTTTATGGCTTAGCCCATAAAGTGATTTACTTTCAGCTATATTTTAAAGTT
Organism: Protopterus annectens; assembly: GCF_019279795.1. Lineage (NCBI taxonomy): Eukaryota > Metazoa > Chordata > Ceratodontiformes > Protopteridae > Protopterus > Protopterus annectens. Next base: position 1,591,979,009 of record NC_056731.1, read on the forward strand.
TGCTGGACTGAGGTTAACCTTCCAGTTTCCTCTGTTAAAACATGTACATTTAAACAGTTACATTAGTGCGTGTACATTTTTGATGAGCTTCTGTTCATATGCTGCTGTATTCATAGCACAAGGGAGTCCACCCCTGGTCAAATCTCATACGTCCGGCCATTTTACAAATGATAGATGCTACCACTATGGTGCATGTGACATCCCGCATCTCTGTCTGTGGACGTCAGCCATAAACAGATGTTGGGTACAAAACGGACGTCAGCATGCACTCTCATCAGAACTGTGTGGCTGCCAACTCCGGTCGTTGAGCCTTCCAAGAAGTGATCCTGTGTGACTTGCTCATCTTATCCGACTTCAGATAAGTACCCCATAGGAGTTTTTGATTATCCTTTGCTACTGCTGTTGGATTTCATGTCAGGTAGAAAGGGCAAGTGTAGGCGTAGAAGGCAAATTCCACATAAAGATACGCATAAGCTCTGCCTTTTTTGCTTAGGCTAGGAACACGGTCACACTACGTGTAGTATTTGTAAGGCATTTGTTCCTAAAACCCTCAGGAGTCACTTAGCTACCTTAAAACTTTACTTAAAGAACCAACATCTAAAGCATTTGGCTAAAGCAATTGATCTGATGTTGGGCTCCTCAGATAACCTGCCAGTCAAAAAAGCCAAAAAATCTAGACCCGAATCGACTGCTGCGCCCTCCCTTCCAGCAGTACCTGTTGAGGCCGGTGAAGACCCAGAGTCCAAGCCAGAATCATCGGACATTCCTTTGGCGGGTTCCCAGGTGGAAGCAGTTAAAGAAGCTGAGGGCACATCCCGGAGGGAATCGCAGGCATCCTTATCGGTCACCGAGGGGGAGCATAGGCTCATCATATCTGAGGGTCTGTGTGGGGTCTCACAAACTGTAGTTCATGAGGATGTTAGCTGTGATATTGTGGAGTGCAGTCCATCATCTGGCCCTTGACGTCTGAGTCCCATAAAAAGAATAAGAAGCAAAAAACCAAACATCTTACTCCTTCGCTGACACTCACGGCATCCAAACAACTTCCTGACTGGCAGGACTTCACCCAAGGCCTTTTGAATGCCTTTGTAGCCCTACGCCAGGACCCTATGGCATCTACCCCAAAGGTAAACTTCTCCGGCTGTCTCATCCAAAGAAGAGGATTCGTCAGGGGAAGAATCTCTCACCTACACCTCACAAATTGCTTCACCTTTGGTATATGCTTCCCCAGAATAGATATGAAAGAATTCTTCACGTGGGACAGCAGTCAGGTCACAGAAACCCAGAAGAGGTATTATGTCCTCTTGCAAATGGAGTCTCCCAACCCATCTGCTGTATTTCCAGTACATCCTGCCTGTTTGGATGCATTCCTGGCTGCCTCTAAAAACCCTGATTCACAACTTCTGGCACCCAAATGCCCAGACAGGTTTTATAAGGTCCCTGAGGATACCAAATTCCCATATAAAGCACCGTCTGCAGAACCTTCAGTGCTGTGGCTACAGATAGAACTGCTAAGCTTCTCTATTCCACTTCACTCCTGCCCTCTGAAAAGGAGAGTAGGTTAATGGAGTGCCTAGGGAAAAAAGTCTACACTTCTGCTACCCTGGCAGTAAGAGCAGTTAACTACCAAACCCACATGGCCAAATATTCCCTGGCTCTGCTAGCTGATGCGACTTAACAACTAGGGGACCTCCCTGACTCCCCAGCCAAGGCTAACATATCTACCCTGTTGAATTCCTGCACTCAGGTGACCAAGCACTCTATTAAGTGCTGTTATGATGCATTAGAGGTCTCATCTAGGGCTGCTGCTTCAGGGTCTGTCATTAGCAGATACTCCTGGCTTAGGTTGCTGAATCTCCCTGATGACATCAAGTCTAAACTCTTGGACAATAAAGATTTATTTGGGTCAGCAGCTGCTGACCTTTTTAAGGCCCTCCAAGTGAAGGGCAAGGAGCTACAGGATCTGAAACAAACCTTTGTCTCTCCGATCCCACGCTTCCAAAGGAACTACCCTACCAAAAACTTCTGTGTTAGAAGGCCTGCCAAACAGTTGCCAGCCAAAAGCAAAAAGGACTAAAGGAAACAGACCTCAGCCTGGTCTGCTCCCTCTACTCCTGCTACCAAACAGCATTTTCAGGTAAGCCTGGTAGCCTGTGACTACCAGGCACTGGATCCAAACACCCCACTTTCTGTGTGTCTCTCTGTCTCCCTACCAGCTTGGAATCATGTTACCCAGGACTCTTGGGTCCTCTCTATAATAAAACAGGGATACGTCATGAAATGGGAGACCAAACCTACTCCCAAAGGCATTCCTCAACCCCCTCGAGAACAACTGCCTTCCTTCCATTCATTTCTTCAGGAGCTCCTAGATCAACAAACCATTCAAAAAGTCCTTCCATGTGCAAGAGGAAAGGGATTTACTCCAGGATGCTCCTAGTTCCCAGGAAAGAAAGTCCATGGAGACCAGTCCTGAATTTGTCCTACCCCATGCCTTCCTAGTATCCTTGGTTATAAAAGATGCATACTTACACATCCCAGTCCATCCCCTCTTCACGACATTTCTCCGCTTCTCAGTGGGTTCTGTACACTATCAGTTCTGTGCTTTGCCATTTGATCTCTCTATTGCCCCAAGAGTGTTTACAAAAAGCATGGCACCAGTCATGGCCTTAGCCAGGACAAAAGGAATCCAACTTTTCCCCTACCTAGATGATATCCTGATCTAGGTCTCGTCAGTTCCTATGCTACTACAACATGTAGACTTCACCATTTCCCTCTTGAGAAGTCTGGGATACACTATAAATGTCAAAAAATCATCCCTGATTCCTTCTCAGGATCATGTGTTCTTGGGGCACACCAATCCTACCTTTATGCCCAAAGTGGTCAATGAGCTGCCCTTAGTCAGGCCATATGTCTACCAACATTCTTTCCTTCACCCCAAAACCTAGCTGAAAGGATTCTACATAGCCTAGATGTTCACTGACAACTTAGATACTATCTGGCCAAGACCAAACCTGTCCATAAATAAGTCAGGCTCTTTGTGTCTTTCCACCCAAGAGCCCAGGGACACCCTATTTCCAAGCAAGCCATGTCCTCTTGGATATCTAAAATGATCACCTTTTGCTACATTGTGCATGGCAGAAGGTTTCAATCCAAGTAAAAGCACACTCCAGTAGGGCAGTATCCTCCTCTGGAGCCTTTTTCAAGGGTCTAGATACAGCTGCCATTTTAGAAGCAGCTACATGGTCCTCTGTCCATACCTTTACCAAACATTGCAGATTGGACATTGTTTCTGTGGCCAGAGCAGGGTTTGCCAGAGCCATCCTGCATGGGTTTGTGGAAAATGCTTCTGTTCATCCTTCCAATTCTTAATACAGGAACTTTTGCATTCTCTCTAGTGCTATGAATACAGCAGGATATGAACAGAAGGACATAGTATTGTGGTGTAAAATATTGCCATAACCTTAGATGTCCTTCTCTTCTATATGTTTTTGTATAGTTTCCCACCATGCCTTCCCCCTTGCACTTGCCTGACTCCTGAGTACTCACTCTGTAGTTACTGATTCCTGCAGCATTCAGTTCTGAGGAGGGTGCGTGTTGACGTCCATTTTGTACCCAACATCTGTTTATGGCTGATGTTCACAGAGAGAGATGCAGGATGTCACACGCACCCTAGCGGTAGCATCTATCTTTTGTAAAATGGCCGGACGTACGAGAGTCAACCAAGGGCGGATTCTTTTGTGTTATGAATACAGCAGCATATAGAAGAGAAAGATATCTAAAGTTATGGTAAGATTTTACACAACAGTACTTTCTCTCCAGTAGGGCTCACTATAGATACATTTGAAACATAAGCACTTTACAAATACCTTTCCAACACAAACATCTGTACAAGTCAGTTTGATTTACACATGCCATATAGTTCTAATACATTTGTAACAGAAGCATCTTGTATAAATCAGTTTGATTTTCACAAATGACATATAATTATTTACAGAATTCCAGCTAGCTGTGCGGGCAGTACCTCCATTTGTAACACTGAGTAACAAGTAAAAATAATACTTTGGTGAATTTAAAGGAGATCTCATAAAATGCATTTATTGTTTAGGTTTTATTGATTACCCAGAATTCATATACTTTCTTAGAACTCTAGCCATTACAGATTTCCTATGAATAGCTTGTAGTATCCTTGACTGAAAGATCTTGGTCGCATATGTTGTTATTACAGAGCTTTCAGGAAAGCTAAAGAAGTCCTTTAGTGGCTGCTAAGTACATAAGTTGCTGTTCTGAGGTCACTTCCATCAGTAGTGAGGCTTATCATGTCTGTCTTAGCAAAAGATTCTAGTGTATAATCCTGACCATGTTAAATTTAGGGTTAGTTAGTTCAAATTGTTGTGGCTAAAGGCAATAAAAGCAAACATTTAACTCACAGCAGACTAGTCGCACACGTGGAGTTTAGGATAAGGGGGAATGATTCTTTCTTTGATGTGTGTCTCTCTGCAGTCAATGTTTAACCTGCTGTAATAAAATGCGTACTTTATTAGCTAAGAGGCTGAAAGACATCTTTACATCCCAGAACATCAGAACACCATCTGGAGTCCATATCCATCATGCCAGTGTCTGAAACTGGTTGTTTTTTGCCAGACATGCATGAATATTAACAGTCAAATTCCACATCACTGAGATGAGCTTTGTCAGATGTGCCAATGTCTGCCTCAAACTGTGACAAAGAAGAGTTTCATTACTTAACGTTAATAGTGCTTTCATTTTTCTGACCAGAAACCAGCTGCACTGCTAAAATGCACTGTTTAGGAGAAAATCAGCTGTGCTTGTTTTGTATAATAAATTCAGTCCACAGGAGCTTGTAGTAAAAAAGTTCATAGTCTTCAACATAAAACTTTAAGGAACTGCCACTAGAATGTGATATCTTAATCTATATAGTCTATCTGGATGCTGTCTTGTGTCCGGTATTTACAGCTTCTGTCAACATCCTTACACATCCCACCATCTTTCCTTTTTCTAGCACTTTCTTTCCCTATAAGCTAATGTCACACCTGTGTACGTGTTCAATTTATATGTTTGCATTTTTTACTTCAAAATATTTCGTTATAGTTTTGAGGAGATAGAGCTGAGATGTTCACAGAGTAAGTGAATATAATAATTAGCAGTCCAGAAGTTTGTAGAAGTAGTTGGCACCCTGCAATTTAGTTCATAACAGCACCTTTAGACAATATATCCCACCAGTTCCATTCAGACATAGACCAGGACTAAGAGCAGGTCTGTCTGTGAGTGGTAAGGCTATTTTATTTATTTTTATTTATTTATCCATTGTTGATCAGATTAGTCCCACTACGCTTGTAGCCTCTGTTCAGGGGAGACCTGATACTACCATGGAAATTTGGCCAGGGCATCTGGAAACTTTCCCTACTCAGGAGAATGCTTTTTGCATTCCTAGTGCAGTGGTGGTTGGGAGAACAGCACTCAAGGAGGGGAAACAAGCCATGATGCAAAAAATATAAACTGAAATGTTATAAATGTAACAAAATTGGGCATTTATGGATGGATTGTAATCTAGAAAAAAAAGGATGAAGAAGAAGAAAGCAAAAAATGTAAATTTAAATTCTGTAACTGTAATAAAATTGGGCATTTATGAATGGGCTGTAATCTAGAGAAAACGATGAAGAAAAAGAAAACAAAAGTGAGAACAGTACGCGAAGAGAAGAAACAGCCCCAATAAAAGATAAAGAGGAAGTAGGGAAACAAGATCAAGGACGAAACAGAAGGTGGTATAGGGGTAGATTATGAAATAAGTGATGAAGAAGATATGAATTGGAAAGTAGTGAAAGGTAAAAAGAATGTTATTGGCAAAAGAATAAGAGACAGAAAAAGAAAGTTTAAAGGGATACGTGTAAAAAAAGAAAGGAAATGGACAATCCAAATAAGATACATACTTCAGATTTACATAATTTCTGGTAAGCTATAACATAGACATAATGGGAACTGTAGAGTGCCTTTAGTAAAAATGTAAATAGTATCAAAAATATGAGTAAACGGATAAGCATTCTAAACTGCTGTAGTAAGTGTAATGCTGACATAGTAATATTAGAAGATGTAAAATATTTGACACAAAGAATGATTCGAAACAAATAAACTTTGAGGAGGAGATTCATTATTGAACCTAGGAAAGGAACTGTGTTCAGGTATAGTTATACTTTGTAGATGATCAGTGAAAGTATTGAACATAACATTGGCAACAGATGGCATAATCAGTTATGTAGAATGCCTATTTTACATGTAAAGAAAGGGAACATTTATGTTGTAAAATTTTGGATTATGTAGTAATTAATATGAATGTAATATTAATGGGAGATTTTAATTGTGATTTGAGAGGAAAAAAGAAGAAGAAAGGAAATGATGTTAAGAAAATTCTTGACGTTATAAAATCTGGCAATTTAAAGATTTGGAAAAGTAATTTATGGACATGTAGTTGAAGTATATATAAGACAGAAACAGATTATTTTGTTATATCTCAAGGTTTAAATATCGCTAAGGGGGAGACGTGTAACAGGCTTTTCATATCACTTAGCCATATGGATAGAAATACAAGAAAATAAGGAGTATATTATATTAGGAAAATTAATAAAAAAGAATACATGAGAAATCATGGGATGAAAATTGAAAAAAATAAGTATGTGTTTATGGAAAGATAGCATTTCTGCTAGAGTGTGTTAGAAAATCTGGTCTGAGTGGTGGCTAGCTTTGAAAGAAAAATATAAGAAATGTTATTTTTTAGAATGGCAGTCAGATGTAAGAAAAGCAGAAAAAATAAATTATAAAACAATGTGTATGGATGCTTTAAAGGATTTGGAAAGGAACGATAGGGAATATTATGTGACAGAAATGAGAATTTATGAAAAAGAATGAAGAAAAAATTAACAAATTATTATTTAAGCAAATATACTATTTACAAGGTAAAAAAAAGAGGTGTCACCTTTTTGGAGTAGCATAGTTAAAGAGAATCCTAGTATAATGAAAGAAATGAAAGATGACAGAGGAGAGGTAAGAAGGTCTCAGGAACAAATTATGAATATCATAATAAATTATGTAAACAAAATATTTCAAGACAGAAAAAAGTACAAAAAAGAATGGCATGTTAAAAAAATTGAAATAACAAGAAAATAAGGAATTGCAAAATGAGATTTCCTCATATGAATTTGATAAAGTACTTAAAAAGTGTATAAATAAGGAAATAGTGAAAGGCTAAATGTAATCATGTTTAATGGTAAATGGAGACTAGCAGTAATTTTAAGATACATTAAATGGTGGTTGTGGAAAAAGGAGTAGGGTTCAAATAAGATAACTAATTTAACTTAATAATGAAAACTCTGATATCTTTGATTGTGTGCCTTCTGTAGAAGATTGGGCGCCAGGCTGGCAACTCGACTCCATAAAACTCTACTGCCAATCATGAGCGGACAGGTGATCCACTGTGGCGACCCCATAACTGGGTAAAGCCGAAAGGAGAAGAAGATGATGGGCTGGATTCACAAAGGCTTGCATGGAGTCTTAGAGTAGAGTAAGACTCCATGCAGCCAACATGTCCGCCGAGCGATCCAGGAACAGCCGGTAGGGGCATGCAGCTGAGATCTCTAACCTAGTCCTACACGGACAGGGCTGGGATATGCAAATTACCTCAATTGCAGGCGAAAGCTATGCAAATGAGGTAAATTTGCAATCCAGGAAACCCGAACCTGTCCGAGTAGGAGTAGTGTTACTTGCAGAAACGTACTCAGTTGATAACTGAGTACGGTTCTGCAAATAGCAAAACGGAGCTGTGTCAGCTGGAAATAAAGCATGAATGTACAGGAGGAAGCATGCCAATGGCCAAAAATATGGCCATTGGCAACGGGAAGGGATGCAAATTAAAAATAAAATAACTTTTTTTTATCCCGATCTCCAGGGTTTAACCGTAGTGCAGCGCTGTGCCCTAAAAGCAGAAAATTAATAATTAAGATCCACAAATGTGGATTTTTTAGCTAAAAAGAATTTACAATGCAAGGGAATGGCAGGCTGAAGACAACATGGCCGCCGAGTAGAGGTTGCTAAGGGGGGAAGCTCAGTCTAAGAGATGTAACTAAGCATTAGTATGCTATCATATGCAAATGAGAGTTAGGATAGTGAATCGCAAGTTTACATAGCAAATGAGCACAGTCAGTGGAGTGCAGGAGTAGGATAAGGGGTGTAACAGAGTAGAAGCTAGGTGACATCACGAGGGGGGGGTATGTATGAAAGGAGTGAAGCTCATTGGAGCAGAGTGTCATGTGTCAGCTTACATTCACATAATAGTGAAAGAGGTGTGTCAACAGGTAGGCCAGGTAAAGTCAAGAAATTGAATGTGTATGTCATGGATAACACCAAAGTTTCTTGCTGAGCGTGCATGCGCACATGTGCGCGCCAGTAAACCCGAGTAAGACAGTGTGTGCACGTGTTAGCGTGTGTGCGCGCGTGTAGGCTTGAGTAAGCATATGTAAGGCTGTGTAAACAGTTGTAAGCACGTTTGCGCTGGTGTGCGCGCGTTTTAACAAGAATAAGCAAGGTGTAGTCTGTGTAAGCATGTGTGCGTGTGTGTTGGCTGCTGTGCGCGTGTTTGCGCTTGTGTGCGCAGCGCCCCCCCCCGAGGAAACAGAAAGGAAAAAGGAAGCACACCAAATAGTGGGAAGTTACCAGGGAATACTAGCAGAGCTAGCAGGTGAAAACAATCAGAACAGGCAATTACCCAGGCAGAACACAAGCCCAGCCCAGCACTTAAAACTCTGCAAACAACAGTCCATTATGTTTCTCTTAAGAGACACTGCAACACTGCAGTAAGCTAATAGAAGTGAAAACTGAAAAAGCTTCACTGAGACAAAAATTGTTAAGGGCTGCCATTGCTGTTATAAGGCGACATATGCAACATGCTGAGGGTGGTGATAATGCAAATGCTGCTGGACAACCCACAGTGAGGAGACGGAGAAGAATGTACAGGCCCAGGGTTACCTACCAGGGGCTACATGAGCTGGAGATAGTGGAGAGCTATAGAGTGGACAGAGACCTCTTGCAGCAAATTGTTGAGCTGTGCAGGCCATGCCTCACACACAGAACCAACAGAGGGGAACCCATCCCAGTGGAAACTAAGGTATGTGTTGGCCTAAGAATATTAGCAACAGGTACCTTCCAAAGACCAACTGGTGATATGATGGGGATATCACAGGCATTAGCATCCAGGGTACTGCACCAGTTCCTGGATGCCATGTCAGCACATGTCGGTGATCATGTATATTTCCCCAATTCCCGTGAGGAATTGGCTAGCAATATGCGTCTCTTCCAGCAAATAGCAGAATACCCTGAGGTAGTGGGTGCAATAGACTGCACGCACATACGCATCAAAGCACCAGCTGGTGGGTGGGGTAGGGTCTACTTCAACCGCAAGGGGTTCCCCTCCATCAACTGCCAGGTCATGTGTGATGCCCAGGGCATAATACTGAATGTGTGTGCTGGCTGCCCTAGAAGCTGCCATGATTCCCATATCCGGCATCTGATGCAGCTGTACCAGACATTTGCCAATGGGGACATCCCACATGGTCACCTAGTGGGGGATGCTGGCTATGCACTGGAGCCATGGCTGATGACACCCATCAGAAACACACACACACCTAAACAGGAATGCCATAATGAGGCACACACACAAACACAAAATGTAATTGAGCATGTGTTTGGGATGCTCAAGTCACGGTTCCGGTGCCTGGACACATCTGGTGGAGCCTTGCAGTACTCACCAACTACATGTACCCAAATTGTCATGGTATGTGCTATGCTACATAATGTGATCCTGCGAAAACAGCTGCAGCAGGACCAGTATAGGCCTGGGCCAAACAGCCCCCCACCATTGCCAAGGCCATCACAGGCAGAGCGTGACTCGGAGGAGGAACAACCTGAGCCTGCCCCAGTAGGCAGAAGGTGGCATGCCCAGTATGCTTTGGCCTTGGCAAAGAGGCAACACATAGCACATGCACTGGCTCAGTAGGAACCCTGGAAATGATACCTCTCTCTGACCCGCACATATAGTAAAAGGGATGCCTACGTTGACACTACCTGCTTTCAAACATGTATAGGGAGTGTAGTATATGCATCCAACATAGGCAGCCCTGCATCAACACCTGAGGCATGATTGCCATGTGTTAAGCAATATAAAGCAGTGCTAAACAGCATTTACCATCATGAAGTATATGTAAACAAAATCGCACACACCAACTACTACAAATGTGGTCAATGTAGAGTAATATTGGCCAATGTCCAGCAATGAGGGTTAAGATTGAGCAATGTTGGACAAGCTGGGTCTAGGTAGGGCATAGCTGAACAAAAGTCAACATGCTCATATTTGCTCTACTGGCCCTTAAGCAGTCTGGTTTGCTCAGTATGAAAATATAAGCGGCGATGGGCCTCAAACCCAGGATACTGTGCACTATAGTCATAGCACTGAACCACTAAACCATGACAGTATTGCAGTGGTTAGCCTGTATGAAGAAATGTCGATATGTCTGTGCAAAGTATTTCATGGGAACCCTGCAGGCACAGCATAATCCCTGTCGAGTTATGACAGAAAGGTGAGTCCTGCAATAAGAATAGAACCTGACTTTCAACACACACAGTACAAATGTTAATATTAAACATGTAGACATACATCAACAAATGTAGTGGACCTCAGACAGCAACATACTGAAAGGTCACACTGGGCATGCTCACACACTTGAATACATGAGACAAATGCCAGGCAACAGAACACTGACAGTCTGAACTGGGCATGCTCACACACTTAGGCCATGTTGGAGTACAGCATTGGGCCACATATAGCAGGCAGTTGCATGTGTTAACCCACAAACCTCTCACTACCCAGCAATCTGCCCTGTGCACACACACTGATATGACAACAGACACATAAATAATATAGTGGAACCCTGCCATAAGCAAATATGTTCTGCAGATACCTAGGCCGTTCATAGAAAGTGTGAAAGCAAAGATGATAAAAACCCGCAAACAGTATCAGCAATAAACATTGTGCATCATGAAAATTATCATAGGTTCAGAGGTTGATACTAGGCTATCTGCCCTAGGGCATGTGCAAGCATAGCTAGAGTGTGTTTGGCTTCTGCAAGCCAGTCTAATCAGAACACTGTGCCTCTGAATAGTAGGTCACACAAGATAGCCCATTCATGTTGATTGTATTGTGCCTCTGTCTAGCAGGGACCCCGAAGATATTGCATGGGTAAACATGTGATCACCCATCCACATGTCAAGATGTCACCTGTAGGTGGTCAGTGGGTGGCTCTGCCTATGCAAAATGGGGACTACACGCCGGAGTGAGTGGAGGCTTTCTGATAATAATCTGTCCCCCCAGCATGTCCTTTTAACATCAATGCTGAGGTATATGTCCCTGGAATGTGTAACTCCAAGGGAGTCGGATATCCCGAGGTGGAGCATGTCCAGTAAGTCTGGGTCAGATATTGCCTACAACTACAGGCACACAACACATCCGTGTAGGTGGTAAGTGACTGAGTATAGCTGGAGTTACTGTATCGGAACTGTGCAGGGCATCTGTGTGAGTCCCTACATCTGCTCGATGAGTAACATTTGTGGCCATTACAGTTGCTGCAGGTGTCAGGTAAGGTACATCCCAAATATGGCATGGTAACCAAGCATGGTCGTGAAGAGTATAGGGGCACAATGACCACACGTGATCAACATGTGAAACCATGTGGGATATGGTGGGCTATGTAGACGTACTAACCACTATGGCAATAGGATTGTCAAAGGCGAGAGTACGAACAGGTTGTGTCCCCAAAACCATAACAACCACTACTGTATGTAATGGATCACAACCTATGTGGTAATGTGTGGGCATTTTGTCATCCTCAAAGGGGATGACTATGCAACTAATGGCATGTAGCCATGGGCCATGGCTCAGGCACCATTCAACCTATCTCTGTGAGACCCTGTATGAGTATGCATGTGCCAGCAGGAGAGCTGATTATGGCACCTAATTTGCAGTCATCTGCGAACATGGGCAGCCATAGCCCTCCTGTGATAGCCTGTACATCACACAAATATATACTGAACAAGAGAGGTCCCAGGACTGAGCCTTGTGGGATGCCATGTGTCATGGAAGCATAGTCAGACATGGCAACTACAACACTGAGCATGTGGGTGCTATCCCTGATCCAGGTAGCAATCCATCATGTCAGATATGTGTCAATATTGATGCTGGGGAGCCTATGCATAATGGCCGAGCGGGGTATTGTGTTGAAGGGTTGTGCAAGGTCCAGGCAGGCTGTGTGGACAACCGTCCCAACACTGATGGACCTGGTAACTGTTGAAAGAATATGAACAGGTCCAACAGGCAAGATCTGCCCACAACAATGCTGTAATGCGTAGGACCCAGTGTCTGTAAGTTTCCCATGTCTATCTGCATGAGTCCCATTACAATACACCTCATAGCTTTGCAGAACAAGCTAATTAGCCTTTTAGGCCGATATTACCTTTGGTCTGTTGTGGCAGTAATCAGTGGAGTGGGACCACTATCACTGTACGCCATTCCATGGGTACATATGCTGTAGTAACTCTTATGTCGAACAGTGACATAATGTAAGTGTTATGTCTGTCATGAAAGCTGTGTATGACACAGGCTGGGACATCGTCTGGTCCCACTGATGCTGTGATGTCCACTGTGGGGAGGGTAGCACTCACCTGTTTACTCATGATGTCTGGGAGGTTACACTCTGTTGGTATGGATAGTACCACCTTAGGGGGAATGTGGGGGACACATCTGCACTGAACCTGTTTGCCAGGATGATGGCAATGTCAGTGGGTTCAGGGGTGTGTAGTCAGTATGCAGTAACACACAGCATATCAGTGAGTGTCCAGCCAGGTACCTGAATCGACTGAAGAAGGCCTTGTGAGTGTCCGACGTGTCTGGTGCAGTTGTCCGTTAGAAGCATGCCTGACATAATTACCCAAGTGATTGTAGCTGTCTGCTAGTACAGATCACAGATGCCTTCCCTGTCTGGGATTGTGCTCTGTCATGTAGTAGCTTCCTCCATTTGTTGTAAAGCATATGAATGGCTGGGGTCTACCACACAGGTCCACTGCCATTGCAGGAATGAGCCCAGTTGTTATTTTGGATATAACAATCCATGCGGTCCACTAGGTGTCCATAGAATGTGTATGTAAAGGATACAGCAGTCTGAGCCATACTTACCACTGACCCAGGGTCTCTGAAGGATACCACCGTGGTTTGGAGGAGTGTGACGTTTTCCTATGGGAAGTTCACCAACATTACCCAGGAAGGGTGTGGGGACAGGATATGGATGTCCAGTGAGATAAAATATGTTCTGCCATTAGCATTGAGGGGTATATCGCAGGTGTGGCACATAGAGTCCCCATGTCGGTGATGAGCATGTCCAATATGTTGTCCCCTCGTGTGGGTGTGGTGACCGGTTGTGCCATAGCATATGAGTGTAGAAATAGTAGCAACTGTTGGTCGAGGGTGTTGTGACCTGAGTACTATCCACAGTCAATGTGTGGGTATTTGACGTCACCCAATATAATGGTGTTTTGGGAGACCTTCATATTGTCCAATGTTCCCAGGAAAGCTGAGTGGGGTTGCTGAGTTGGGGAGTGTGGTCTGTAGCAGGCAACAAACCAAAAGGCTGTTTTGCACAATGTTAGGTGCATATGTATGGTCTGTGATGCTTTGTGCAGTGCTACCAACCCGGAGGTATGTGTATCTGTGATGTATATGGATACACCCCCTAATTGTGTTGGCCATTCCGAGTTATGTGGTCAGAAAGCATGGTACGAAATACAACCTGGTAGTGCTGGTGTGCATGTGGGAGCCTGAACCATGTGTCTGTTAGTGCACAGATATTGCTATCCTCCATACTGAGGAGATCCCTGAGTGGGTGCAATTTGAGGGTAATACATCTGGTGTTGAGCAGCATTACCCTCAGTGTCGTGTACTCTGTAATGTCTATGGAGGTGGTTCTGTCCTTTGAGCCCCGCTTAAATAAGGCACTATGGTGACAGCAAGTACCCTAGCCAGTATTCAAATGTCCAAGGGTGACAGGTGCAAGCTGTCCATAGGGAAGCTACGTGGCATGTCGAGCATGTCACCCCAGGGTGACAGACACTGTATCCCCTTTGAATAACACCAATATGTTAGCCAACTGTTAAACATGATCAGTGTGTTGGTATACTGTGACATCATACTTGGTGAGTGTAAGATGCTAGACAAGGTCAGGGTAATTCTGAGCTGGAAGAAATAGCTGAGCTGGGTCCTGCGCCCACTGTCGTCTCAGTTGGAATAAACACAAAAATACGATAGCTAGTCCAGGGCACGTCAATTGTAACACCAAGATGGTGGTGTATTTGGCCACATGTTTATCCTGTAACACGTTCTACGTGGGTAAAACCATTAGAAAACTGTGACTGAGAATTTTGGAACACGTTAGGGACATCAAAAATAAGAAAACCACAAGTGCATTATATACACATAGCACAAGTTGTAATGATTTTAAGAGATTTTTGTTTTTTATTATTGATAGGATTCCTTACAGAGACAACGGGGGTGATGAAAACACATTACTAGAGGTAAAGGAGGTTATTTGGCAACTTAGGCTCAATGCCTCGAGACCACCAGGTATTAATGAACATGTTTCATTGGCTAGTTTATTGAAATACAGGGCTTTGGTAATATAAACAAGAATACACAATGTATTGCCCTGTGGCACTAGTACTAAGTAGTATGTACTATTGTTTGAGGGTGGGTGCCATAAACATGCTATTAGTACACTTTTACATTATTCATACTATGTACACACATTTCAGTGATATAGAGTAGTTTGTATTTATTTAGTTGTTGTGTGTTCAGTAATTTTTTATTTTTTATTTTTTTATTTTATTTTTTATTTTATTTTTATTTTTTTATTTTTATTTTTTTATTTATTCATTTATTATTATTTTTACAGCACTATTGTTGAGTAATATATCATTGACAGGATGTGTTTTTGTAAAAGTATATATATTTTTTGTAATATTTATACACTTTTTTAAAAATGAGTACATTGGAACTTTAAATGGTTGAAACATTTGAAATGTACGATTTTGATTGGTGTAATTATGGAGGGTGTGTTTTTAAATGATGTTATTTAACCTTTATTGCGTTTTTTATACACAACTCTGATGATGCCCTTATTAGTAGGGAGAAAGCGCTAAGTTGTCTTAGCTTACATGCTGTTATTTTACCTATGGATTAAACCATGTTGATTTGTGCTGAATAGCTTGTTATTATTTTTGTGTTTATTCCAACTGAGACGACAGTGGGCGCAGGACCCAGCTCGGCTATTTCTTCAAGACCGTGTTTTAGTGGATGTGAGCTGTATTGTTTACTGGCTGCCTAGCTGGTTATTGCGTGTTACTGAAATCTTTGGTAAGCAGCATGGAGCAACTTCTTTCCCAATATGTGGAAGTTACCAATAAATTGATTTCAACGTTAAACAACAGAGCCAGAGGTACTGCTAACAAAGGGTTACCCGAGGGAACGAGTGGTAACCTAGATGTTACACTCACGGACTCACTAGCGGACATTTATACATTACACACTCCTCCATCTACGAGTGTACTCAATTTTGGCACTGAGGTTAACCCTAGAACTGCCGTCAACGTGCCGGAAGGGAGAGCACCAAGGGTCACAACTAACGGTAATCAAAATCTACGCGAATTGAGTTTTACAGCACTACTTGACCCACCGAGGATGATAAACAACGCGGATACACCTACTCGAGGTTCAGTTACAAGTTTTGGTTCTATTAATGAGCAATTATCCCAGTTTGATAAAGTGTTACGGCGTTTTAAGTCACTTCAAATGGACAACGTATTTTTGGAGAGGTCTATTGAGCTAAAACAGATACCTAAGGGCCTACGGGTTTTTCGTTTACCCATGGGTTTTGAAATGGGGACTGAGTGTTTTGACGACCTCCTTTCCTTATTCGACAATACAGGTATTGAGCTTATGAAATTAATAATTCGCAACAATAATGATAAGTTAACTAAATGTAAAAACGAATTGTCACTGTTGAACAGTAACATTACCAGAGATCTCTTGTTTGAATTTAATAGACAGAAATACGAACACATTTTGAGTGAAGCTGAGAAGTTTGTTAACAAGGGACTGGACATTAAATTAAACAAGCTTAACAGGGACAAGAGTGATTATGTGGAGAAAAAAGCTTATGCCCATTTTAAATCATATAAAACTTTGTATGAAAGGTCTAACGTTTCAACAAGGTTTAGTGCTATTAATTCTGTAAATAGTTGTGATGATTATGTTGTTGCTGATATGACTGTAACAGATGAACAAGACGTTTTTTTAGAACCTCAGCCAGTGAGGCGTTCCGAACGGATAAGGGAATGTCAGTTTGTGAACAGGGAAGGTTACCCCAGCAGGGGCAGAACTTCCAACTGGTCCAACAGGCCAAATGGACAGAATTGGGCCAGACAATACAAATAAATGGACTGAATGATGTTGTTGATGGAAATTGTGATTTAATACAGTTAGATAACAACACTGTTTTTAACTTTTCTACACAATGTGACTATGCTGTAGAGTACCCAATTGACACATTACATGTTTGTCCCCTTAGAGAAGTTTGTCTTGATAACATTGATATAGAAATGAATGCAGAAGTATCCAGTTGTGAAAACACAAGTCATGACCAAGTGTTAACATGTAATGTTATTAAAAAGGGTAGTTTTTGTATTTACAACTTTAGCGACAAGATTTTCAATGATGATTTTACTAACTTGTTTGCTAAAGGGTTTTCTTTTGTTCCTTGTTTTAAGCATGATTTAGTTAAAATTTTGATTTCACTGAAATTGTATGTGAGAGAACTAAATTTGAAAATGTATTTTGCTAAGCAGGACTGTTTAACATTGTATTACACACCTAAATTGAAAAGGAAAAGTACTTTTATCCCCCCATCTAATGTTAATATTCACATTTTTGAACAAATTTGTGAAACATTTTTGAGAAGACATTTCAAGTTTAACTACAAGTACAAAGACAATCTTACACAGGGTGAAAGGTTCTGTTTACAGGAACTTACTTCTACCAATGTGTATAGAGTTATGAAGCCGGACAAAGGAGGGGGGTTAGTGATTATGAACACCACGGATTATATTAGTAGTATGTTAGAACTGCTTAATGACACATCTACATATCTTAGAGTTTCTAAGTATGATGTGTATAAAGCATATACAAAAATAGACTGGCAGATTTATGAATGGTTTTTGGAGGGTATTCTAGACAAGGATGAACATGATTTCCTTGTGGTGAATTCCCCGGTTATTCCATCCATATTTGGCATACCAAAAATACATAAATCTGTAACAAACCCCCCCTTCCGTCCGATAGTTTCAGCTAAAAGATCAAAGACAGAGACACTGGCAGCATACATTGATTTTCATTGTAAAAACATATATGAAAGAGCTGCACAAGTGTTAAAGGATTCTTGGCATTGTTTGGACATTATTAGAAATACTACATGGGATGAAAACTATATTTTTCTAACCATTGATGTAGTAAATTTATTTACTGTTATCCCTAATGATTTAGGGTTACAAATGTTCAGAAACAGTTTATACAAATTATCTACACATCATATAGTGAAACAAAATTTATTAGTTGATCTTATTGAAATAGTTTTGAACAACAACTATGTTAGTTTTGAAGGGGATTATTTTAAGCAAAATACAGGTGTGGCAATGGGGGCAAAATGTGCCCCATTATATGCCAACCTGGTTTTAATAGACTGGGAAAATGAACATGTGATGTCTTCCGAATTTTATAAAGATATAGCGTTATATGTACGCTTTTTGGATGACATTTTAATATTTTGGAGAGGTAAAGAAGATGACATAGCCTATTTTGTCGAATCTTTAAACAAAAGTACATCTTTTCTTAAGTTTACATACAATGTGCAGCAAGATAAATGTGAATTTCTTGACATTATGTTAATGAAGGACAGGGTAAATAACAACCTTATTTCTAGTATTTTTCGTAAAAAAACATACTCAAATTCCTTTCTTCATTTTGAAAGTTGTCACCCTACTTTCAAAAAAAGAACATCATTAAAGGACAGATGGTAAGACTATCCAGGTTAATTAGTGACAACAGTATATATGAAAGTGAGACAAACAAATTGATTGACATGTTTCAAGAAAGAGGTTACCCTCATGACATCTTGGTTAGTATCAAAGACGAAATTACAGTCAAGAGACAGACGATATATAAACCAATATTAACAGCAGGGTTGACTGTTGAGAACAAGAAAGAGGTAGCCAACAGATCTGGTCAATCTATGATTTTGCCATTCAACGAGGATAGTTACAACATTATGCATATTGTTCAGGATATTTGGATAGGGTCTCTTTCAACGGATATCACTAGTATTATTGGAGTCTTACCTTCCTTCACATTTAGTAGGGGTAGGAATTTAAAACAGCTTATGGAAAGTACTAATTTTCAAGATTCATATAAACATTGCATGATGAATAAATGTGGTTTTTGTAGTACGTGTAAGTATATCAACAATGGGCCCTATGTCTCAGTACATAATTATAACAAAACAATAGCTAGTCCAGGGCACGTCAATTGTAACACCAAGATGGTGGTGTATTTGGCCACATGTTTATCCTGTAACACGTTCTACGTGGGTAAAACCATTAGAAAACTGAGACTGAGAATTTTGGAACACGTTAGGGACATCAAAAATAAGAAAACCACAAGTGCATTATATACACATAGCACAAGATGTAATGATTTTAAGAGATTTTTGTTTTTTATTATTGATAGGATTCCTTACAGAGACAACGGGGGTGATGAAAACACATTACTAGAGGTAAAGGAGGTTATTTGGCAACTTAGGCTCAATGCCTCGAGACCACCAGGTATTAATGAACATGTTTCATTGGCTAGTTTATTGAAATACAGGGCTTTGGTAATATAAACAAGAATACACAATGTATTGCCCTGTGGCACTAGTACTAAGTAGTATGTACTATTGTTTGAGGGTGGGTGCCATAAACATGCTGTTAGTACACTTTTACATTATTCATACTATGTACACACATTTCAGTGATATAGAGTAGTTTGTATTTATTTAGTTGTTGTGTGTTCAGTAATTTTTTATTTTTTTTATTTTTTATTTTTTATTTTTATTTTATTTTTATTTTATTTTTATTTTTTATTTTTATTTTTTTATTTATTCATTTATTATTATTTTTACAGCACTATTGTTGAGTAATATATCATTGACAGGATGTGTTTTTGTAAAAGTATATATATTTTTTGTAATATTTATACACTTTTTTAAAAATGAGTACATTGGAACTTTAAATGGTTGAAACATTTGAAATGTACGATTTTGATTGGTGTAATTATGGAGGGTGTGTTTTTAAATGATGTTATTTAACCTTTATTGCGTTTTTTATACACAACTCTGATGATGCCCTTATTAGTAGGGAGAAAGCGCTAAGTTGTCTTAGCTTACATGCTGTTATTTTACCTATGGATTAAACCATGTTGATTTGTGCTGAATAGCTTGTTATTATTTTTGTGTTTATTCCAACTGAGACGACAGTGGGCGCAGGACCCAGCTCGGCTATTTCTTCAAGACCGTGTTTTAGTGGATGTGAGCTGTATTGTAATACTGAGCTGGGCTACATGATCACAGAGTTCCTCTATGTTTCATGTCATGTGGTCCAGGGAGGAACGTCTGAGGTTGTACACACCAGCTTGGACAAAGATGGAGCCAGTCCTGGACTTGCTTTGGAGTGACCTGAGTGCATGTGTCATGTGGCAGATCCTGGCACCTGAGACAGCTCAAAGTGACTGTTCTCTTGTTTGGCCTGGTGAGTGGGACGACAGTGTGTTTGACATTAAGTGTCACCCATAACAAGTGTATCAGGTGTGTTGTTTATCCCAAAGGGCAGTGACTGTGTGGCACACTGACATTGTGAACTGTGTGACATGTGGGCATTGTAGTGGGGTAGCAGTTGTATGTGTGCCTGCTGTGGAGGTCTCTGCTGCTTAGACAGAGTGTTTGTAGAGCCTTCGACTATGTGTATGTGTGATAATGTGGTTTGTGTGCTGTCACTATCGGTGTATGTGAGACTCATATGTGGTGTGTGTGGTCACCCTCACCACCTGATAGACTATGCCAGTCATGGGTCGAGAGAGCTCAGCATCCTGTATATCAATATTGTTACATCTCACACATATATGTGAGTGTGATGTGAGGAGGAGAGGGTCGTCTGTGTACATGAAGCAGATGTGACATTGTGTCATAACCACAGAATTCACTAGCTGGACTGGAGAGTACACATTAAACCGACCCCTGGACATGCCAGTGTATTATGATGACATACTCTGTAGCCTGAGCACAAAGGATCAGTAGGGTGTTAAGTGTGTAAAAGAGTATGACTGGGATTAGTGCTCAGGTTTGTTGGTGTTTTGTAAAGAGTGGCTGAGAAGGAGTCCAGACTGTGATTCATGACATGTCCTTCAGCTATGTAATAAATAGTAATGTACACGCATATATCTGCTGAGTTAGGGACAACTGTACCTTTACTTACATTGCCAACATCCTATCAGACAGGCCCATGTATACATACCCACCACCCACAGACGATAGTCCCTGACATCATACCAGGAGATATCACGTGTAGAATGGCTGAACAGCTCCCCCCAAAGCCAAAACCATGGCAGCAATTGGATTACATTCCAGGAGAACATAAACCATTCAGTAATGCATATAGTGAGCCATGTTAATGCGTATCTCTCTAGTATCATAACATAGTTAGGTAGGGGTTTGAGTCCTGCAAATGTCAAGTGTGTGTGTGTGTGGTTTCCTTTGAGTGGAGTAGCCTTTTTGGAGACTGGGAAAACACATTAAAAGAGGTGCATCCCACTTTGGAAAATCCGATGATGTCAGCATCCTACAAATATTCAAGGAGAACATAAACCACCCAGTAATGCATGTAGCGCGCCATGTCAATGCGTATCTCTCTAATATCATAACATAGTGAGATAGGGGTTTGAGTCATGCAAACACCAAGTGTGTGGGGGGTGTATGTGTGTGGTTTCTTTTGAGAGGAGTAGCCTTTTGGGAGACTGGGAAAACACATTAAAAGAGGTACATCCCTCTTTGGAAAGTCCGATGATGTCAGCATCCTACAAATATTCAAGGAAAACATAAACCACCCAGTAATGCATATAGCACGCCATGTTAATGCGTATCTCTCTAGTATCATAACATAGTTAGGTAGGGATTTGAGTCTTGCAAACGCCAATTATGTGTGTGGTTTCCTTTGAGAGGAGTAGCCTTTTTGGAGACTGGGAAAACACATTAAAAGAGGTACATCCCACTTTGGAAAGTCCGATGATGTCAGCATCCTACAAATATTCAAGGAGAACACGAATCACCCAGTGATGCCTATAGCGCGCCATGTTAATGCGTATCTCTCTAGTATCATAACATAGTTAGATAGGGGTTTGAGTCCTGCAAACACCAAGTGTGTGTGGTGGGGGTGTATGTGTGTGGTTTCCTTTGAGAGGAGTAGCCTTTTTGGAGACTGGGAAAACACGTTAAAAGAGGTACATCCCTCTTTGGAAAGTCCGATGATGTCAGCATCCTACAAATATTCAAGGAGAAGATAAATCACCCAGTAATGCATATTGTGCACCATGTTAATGCGTATCTCTCTAGTATCATAACATAGCTAGGTAGTGGTTTGAGTCCTGCAAACGCCAAGTATGTGTGTGGTTTCCTTTCAGAGAAGTAGCCTTTTTGGAGACTGGGAAAACACATTAAAAGAGGTACATCCCTCTTTGGAAAGTCCGATGATGTCAGCATCCTAAAAATATTCAAGTAGAACATAAACCACCCGCTAATGTACATAGTACGCCATGTTAATGTGTATCTCTCTAGTGTCATAATGTAGTTAAATAGGGGTTTGAGTCCTGCAAACGCCAGGTGTGTGTGTGTGTGTGTGTGTGTGTGTGTGTGTGTGTGTGTGTCTCCTTTGAGAGGAGTAGCCTTTCTGGAGACTGGGAAAACACATTAAAAGAGGTACATCCCTCTTTGGAAAGTCCGATAATGTCAGCATCCTACAAATATTCAAGGAGAACATAAGCCACCCAATAATGTACACAGCACGCCATGTTAATGCGTATCTCTATAGTATCATAACATAGTTAAGTAGGGGTTTGAGTCCTGCAAATGCCAAGTGTGTATGTAGGGGGTGTGTATGTGTGTGGTTTCCTTTGAGAGAAGTAGCCTTTTTGGAGGCTGGGAAAACACATTAAAAGAGGTACATCCCTCTTTGGAAAGTCGGATGATGTCAGCATCCTACAAATATTCAAGGAGAACATAAACCACCCAGTAATGCATATAGCACGCCGTGTTAATGCATAGCTCGCTAGTATCATAACATAGATAGGTAGGGGGTTGAGTCCTGCAAATGCCAAGTGTGTGTGTGGGTGTGTGTGTGCCACAGGTGGTCAATGCAGTGTGGGTTTTGCTTTTACTATGGTATGATAGATCTTTCAAACAGTATGTGTATTGCACACATCGGGTATCTGCGTGTCAAATAAATATGTGTACATGTGACCTCAATCAGTACATAGATGTGAAGCCTGCATACGACATGAATACATTTGTAACCTTTGACAGATTGTGCCGCTGCTTCACAAATCATAGGTCACATATGTATGTCTGTGTCAAGCCCGGCCAATGCAGTGATCTGTGGCCAAGGACATCTGTGCCACACACACCCATGACAGGTACTATAGAGTACTGTGAGTGAGTGTAATTGCCGGGGTATATGTCAGACATGTTTTTACACAACAACAACTGGCAATAATGGACAGTCATTATAGGTGTACACCAAAGAATAATCCACGACCTTGAAGAAAGGAACCAGAACTCTGCTAAAGTCCACAAGGCTGTATTTTTATTTCTGAAGTGTTCCAAAAGTCACAGATAAAATCACACTGAAGTATTCCAAAAGTCACAGATAAAATCACACAAGCGCTTTCGCTCAGGCAGTCCTGAGCTTTATCAAGTGAAAACAAAATGCAGTATGCAGTAACCTCCATTAAATAGCCTAGCAATTATACAATTAATTAATTAGTAAGTCTAGTACTAAGGTGTGGTGCTTTGGAGTTGGATGTTAAAAGAGTTAGTCATTATACCAACTCAAAAATGAAATGTTTGCAACAACATCTGCACTTAAATAAAATGACTAACCATAAAAACATTTTAAAATACCAGTTCCCTAGGTTTCAGAACATAAAAGTCTGAAGTCTGGTTGGGGTTGTAGATTGTTAAGGAATATGCTTAAAGATGTGTTTGGATTGTCAGTGAATTGTTAAAATTTTTTTCTTTTTATTATTACTTTGCACTGATAAAGACATGCAATAAAATGTCGTGAGATATTTTTGATGCCCATCCATATACCATTTCATATAGAATTTGATTTATTAGTCAGAATCCTAAAACCGTGGATGTTCAGTAATTTAATATGCTGTGTGGGGATGCTGTGGTATGAAGGTCAAGTATGAGAGTTATAACCTAGCCCTCCTAAGCTTGAGGACGGTTTAATGCTGATCATCCCATTCAGACCTGGTGGCTTCCTGCATTCAGTCTCAACTGCCATATTAGTTCACGCTTGACCAAGGTGGATTCCCAGTCACGACCTCTTGCATCTGGCTCAACCTTTTCCAGAACTAGAAACTGAATTTTGGGATCTGGGCAGGAGGTGAGTGTTTATAGAAGGCATTGGTTTCCTTCTTCCTGGTCATGTCATAAAGATGCTCGTGAATCGTTTCCTTAATTCCCTCTCAGTTTTGCCCACATAGAAACTTTGACGGTTGGTGCACATCCCAGAGTTTCTGTAATGAGCAAAAGATGTGAAGCGTATCTTTATGTGACCAGGAAGAAACCAATAAACGCTCTCCTGCCCAGATCCCAATCAGTTCTGGTTGGTGACCAGGCAGAAGTGACTGCGTGAACTATTATGGCGGACTGAAGCCACCAGGTCTGAATGGGATGATCGGCGAAACCGGTCCTCAGGAAACTGGCATTAACACTGAACATCGCGGTTTAAGGATTCTGAATGAAATCAGGTTATGCTATGGATGGGCATCATATCTCGCGCACCGTGTGCATGTTATCGGTGCAAAGTAATAAAGAACCGCAACAATTCACTGACAATCAAACATCTTGCTGCATATCTGGCAATCTAACCAGGCTTCGAACTATGTTCTGGCTGAAGGCTATTTTAAAATGTTTTATGGTTAGTCATTTTATTTATGCAGATGTTGTTGCAAACATTTCATTTTTGAGTTGGTATAATGACTAACGTTTAACATCAACCAAAGCACCACACCTTAGTACTAGACTTACTAATTAATTAATTGTATAATTGCTAGGCTATTTAATGGAGGTTACTGCATACTGCATTTTGTTTTCACTTGATAAAGCTCAGGACTGCCTGAGCGGCGCCAGTGATTTTATCTGTGACTTTTGGAATACTTCAGTGTGATTTTATCTGTGACTTTTGGAACACTTCAGAAATAAAAATACAGCCTTGTGGACTTTAGCAGAGTTCTGGGTCCTTTCTTCAAGGTCGTGGATTATTCTTTGCTTGTCTTTGGTTTTTTGTGATAGGTGTACACCAGCCGTGTGGATATGCATGCAAGCCCCTAATGTGTTATGTGAAACACCGAGGGACCCCACAATACCTATGGATATGTGGATACCAAGGGACAGATGACATAACATGCGTCTGTCTGTACACATTGGTACCCAACATACATGTTGAGTGCTAACACCTATGTGGTACTGTCGGGATAGTATGTATAGTAAATGCGGATGAATATGCCATAGACGGCTTACTGCTATATAGCATGTATTGGACAACAGGTATCTGTCTGTATGATACCCTTGTGTAGGATATGCGTCCCATCCAGGGAATGCAGTGTAGGCCAATGCATGCATTTCCAGATGTTGATGGACATATCCCTAGTGTATTTGCATGTACCTAAGAGGGCTATATGCCACACAGGTGTGGTCCCAGGAATGTGTGGCGGTCAATACCACTGGTTACTGTTATTGTATAGTACTGGGAGGATCCAACTGTTACTGAGTTCCCTACAACTGTGAGTCATTTGTCAGGACATCATCCAATGATTGGTTATAGTCATGCTGTTGAAATGGTGTATACTACCAGACTGCAGATCATTGACAGATATCAACAGTATCACCCACAGCATAGTGCCAACCCATGTCATACACACACATGTGTACCCATGTTAGTACATATCTGTAGTAGAATGCATACTGGCCATCGAAAGATACCATGATATGTTAACAATGTGTAGAGCAGGGTAAGTCGCACATCCCACGTGTCCACTATGCACATACATGCAGACAGTGCGCACACACCATGTTCACAGATGTACACCCGCTAATTTGTAATGCACACATCACACACGTACTGTCCACTCACTAACACATGCTGGCAACACTGTACACTTCAGTCAAGTGGCACATGGGTGGACATTACATACTCAGGACTAACACTGGGGTAAACAATGCTACAATGACTATCACAGCTGTGATGCATAATGCCTGCTCAGGTATACCTACAAAGATATCATTACACTTTCTTGTTGTCAACTTGCTACTATTGCTACACTGCTATAATGTCAACCTGTGCATCAGAACCATGTTAGCCTGTTCCTGCATCAATGTTACAGATGACAGGAGGTGGCACAGGTGTCATCATATTCACAGGGTGTGTTGTAGGTTTGCCAGAGCCCGACATTGACCCATCTAATCGGCATGTGTGTGTGTGTGTGTGTGTGTGTGTGTGTGTGTGTGTGTGTGTGTGTGTGTGTGTGTGTGTGAGTGGGACAACAGTACTGCATGGGCCAATGTTGATGTAATGTGTGTGTGTATGTGTGAGCCCTAGTTGTATGGTAAATGTGTGTGTGTCTGCATGCACACAGCTCCACCATGTGGCTGCCATATATGGGTGGTTGTGGGACAGCCACAGACTGTACCTGCTAGGCCGTACAGATCACTGTCTCCGGCCACAGACACAGTACCACCTTTGCCTAGCAGGGGTGCTACGGGCAGTATTGGGTACCAACCCTGACTGGGTGCTGTCATCAGAGGCAGAGGTATGATGACTGGACCCATGTCCCTGCTGGGACTGGCCAGTGCCACGTGCACGTGGTCTACTAGGACGGTCAATTGACAGGCCAGCCCCAGCATTGCTAGGGCTGGTACTGCCACTACGGGAGCGGCTGTGATCAGTGGTCCGTCCACGACGACTGCCAGCTGATGCTGTTGCTGGCATGCGTCCACGTCGGCTTCTCATCCGTCCAGCACAGTCCTGGCTCATGGCTAACACATCGTGGAGGACATCTAATGTCTCCCTCCAACGGCTATCAATGACCTTGGTGTAATTCTGGATGGCACCGGCAAGGTCATGGATGCTGTCATTGATAGCAGTATAATGGGCCGTCTGCGCCCTTAGTCCCTGTCGGGTGTACCGTTCCATTCGTACCTGTGCCTGCATTGCAGCCTGGAACATACTGGAGGTTGTAATACCTCTGGGGGCACATCTGCCAGGGGCAATACGACCAGTGGTGCTCCCCCGAAACCCCTGGACATCCGCCTATGTAGTACCATTCCAGTAATCCAGCTATGACTGCTGTGAGGGGATGCACGTGCCATAGTGGTACACACTCTCCTGGTCAATGCCAACTGTATGCTGTCCCTCAGCTAAGGCCATTGGTGACAAGGGATGTGTTGGCAGTATGAGTGTGCTCATAGATGGGGTTGACCGCTGTGTAGTGTCGATTGGTGGACCAACGACAGACCCTGTCAGACCTTCTTGTGCCACAATACATGTCTCATCATCTCCACTATCAGTGGCGGTGACATCAGGTTCCCTGCTACATTCAGCCACCCCTAACTCAGCACCTGTGGAAGGAAGACAGGGAACACACTTTACAATCTGTACGTGATGTTAGCACACATGCACACATGAACACATGCACACATGAACACATGAACATATGCACACATGAACACATGCATACATGAACACATGCACATAAATACACTGCTCACCACAGCACATACACACACACACACACACACACACACACACACACACACCAGCATTCCAACACACACACAATAGTGGGTGATGGTGGGTGACAGTATCACAAGGCAAACAGTCACCACACACGTGTCAGCATGCAGAATATGTGTTGCTCAAGACCATGCAGTGCAAGTGTAGACAGCCCTATCTAATGACATTATACATGGCTTTGATGCATGTGTGTAGTTGTTCAGTGATTGAGTACACCCTGGAACAGAGTGTGTACATGGACACAACATTGCTGTGCAAGTATTATCTGCTCTGCAATGTCATGTGCACCATCACTCAATGGTATACATACCATGGCTGCATGTGTTATCTGTGTGACACATAGATTGCCATGTCTGATGACAGTGTCTGTGTCCATAACACATAATAGTGGGCACAGGTGTAGCGAATGCATGCAATGTACAGACATGGGATGAATGGTGCATGTAGACGTGAAGGAATCCCAATGCTCGACATGGACATTGTACAGTGGTTATGGTGAGTGTGGCACATATTGCAGATATGTCAGTGCCAGCCATGACATGGCATGCTACACGACTGCAGCATTAAACACCAAACATACCCAATGTGTGTCATGTGACCTATACACCCAATAGCATTCCAGGACATATATGTGACTCTTTGTACAGATGGCAACTGATGTGCAGAATATGTATACTAGCATATGTAAGCACACACACAACATGCTATGCATGGTGTGTATAGGTGCATATGTTTGCACACACAGAACAATGAGGTGCACAGCAAAGACTGCTATGTGTAGTACTGTGGTCACTGTAACCGGATGGGGTGTAGTACTATGTGCCATCATCATCATCATGCATCTTGTGGTCACTCACAGCTACTACTGTGCGACAGACCACCGCCTAGCATGCTGTACCTGAAATGCAGTGCCGTGGATACGTTCACTATTACACAGCCACTTTGTACATGGGTGTATGAGGTGCCCAGTAGGGAGCATTACATCACATGACTGTGTTATGTGTTGAAGAGTGTTGCACAGCCCCATGATAGGCCTCTACCCCCGAGGTACGTCATGTGTGTGTGGATGACATGTGGGATACTAACGTGTGACC
The DNA here is from genome assembly GCF_019279795.1 of Protopterus annectens. Classification (NCBI taxonomy): domain Eukaryota; kingdom Metazoa; phylum Chordata; order Ceratodontiformes; family Protopteridae; genus Protopterus; species Protopterus annectens. The sequence continues at coordinate 1,592,007,421 of NC_056731.1, forward strand.
TTACAGCGGGTGTGTGGTTACGCCATATGTAGCATGACTTTGTGTACTGCATGTGATCAGTGTGTTATGTTGTGTACAGGTGTTGCAACTATGCCTATCCAATGTGCAGTACGGGGTTGCCACAACTGTGTGTCATGCTCTGCGTATTGCTTGTCATTGAGACAGCTACTGACATTACTGAGCTGTGCAACATCTCACAGCAAACATGCATGGCATGCATTATGCTTAGGTGTATTATGTGTACATGGCCTACACCTCACCTATGACATGCATATTTCATTACCAACATTGCAGGTATAACACACTCACCAGCATGGATCGGCTGCCCTGCCATCACACCAGAGGGACCTACGAGAATATGAGAGGGTTCGTCAGTGGCCACAACTGTGGCATTGCTACAGTGGGAATGCTAAACTGCAGTACAACAACAGTCACAGGTGTAGGTGTAGGGATATTATTCAAACTATCCGTATTGCACAACACTAGGCAGCTGAACTGCTAAAGACACAGTACACATCTCACATACACATAATCTAACAATACAGTTAACTGTAGTCTACAGATTGGGCATGTTACCTGCTTGCTCCAGGTGGATGTGCTGGGTGGCTCCGGCCTCCATTACAACACATGTCAGTGGTTGTTGTAGCTGTTGTCCAGGAGCCACCACGCTTAGGAGCAGCTGCTCCGCTCTGGTGAGGGGGGGATGAATGGCCACCCCTCCACCTGTGGCAAGCTGCTGTCTTTAGATATCAGACGCACTACGCCAGACTTGTCTAATTAAATCACTGCAGTGATGGCGTACCTGCTCATATGTCCGGTTATGCATGCCTATGTCAATTACCCAACTAACAAGTTCCTGCCACAGTGCAGTCCGCTCCTGCTGGTGCTGGCCGCTTCTGGAGAAGAGCATTGTGTACTGCTGCAAAAGGCTGTTGCGTATCACCTCTTCCTCCTCCGCTGTATACGCTGGGTTGTGGTGGTGGGCCATCTGGATGAAAAAGATATGAACAATATGTGTGAGAGTGTCCTGTGTCACACTTTACACCTTTACCCACAGATATCACTTTACTGCCATATATACCATCCTATTGGCTGTCAGAGGTTGCACACGTTCAATACCACTTATTGGTTCTCAGGCCACAACTAACTGACACTGCCTGGCAGACTCTATATATCACACCACTATACAACAGTACCCGACACACTGTTTGTGACACATTGCACAACCTCAAGACAGGGGTGTATATCACACCGATGCACGAACAGAGATGTCATCCATTGCAATGGATGTATAGTACAAGTACAGTAGTATCAATCAACCACCCTAGTCATTGATGCCATAGCCCTGCCTAACAGATGTGTCCAGTTGTTACTATAGGTGGCATACTGCTGTAACAGACTATATATTTGCTGGATGCACACATTTACTCTGTAACACACATATGATTGCAGCCATTGTACAGGCATAATCACGCACACATCAGGCAAACATACAATGCACCACTGTATGCCAACACAGATGAGCATTACCTGTGTACCATACGGTACTGTGTGCCACTACTTACACACCCTTATGTCTGCATTCTGTCCTCTGTGGAGACTACAGGAAACACACATGACAGTGTTTCCAAGCAATGTGAACACACACCATACTGTGCTGTTTAGGCCTACAGCTTCAGGTAGTACTACAGTTCATATTGGTGATGGATTCACCAGCAGTACTACTCACTAAGCATACATGTATTGCTTTAGCCTTCAATGAGACACCACATTCGTCAACGGAGAACTACGTCACATCATCTGCCGTACTACTATGTCTGCCTAACAGTACATTACACATCAGTTGCTGTCCTCACAGCTAGGATAGGCACTGCCATGTCAGATACAACATCACACTAAGCTATCACACCTTTAGAGACCTTGCACACATTCAGCGTTACACTTATGCAACCTCACATAGCAATTATTGCATTAAGTACATGTGTGAGTGCATAGTGTCATAGGTAGGTAATATGCTATTGGCCCTAGGGCCTACGGCAGCCTAGCCATATGCTACCCTGACTTTTGACACACATGTACTTTGATTTCACTTGCCCCTGCCAACCTGAACTACAGAGGTGTTTCCTGGGGTGTATTACCAATCTCCCACACAATCATCAGGGGTATTTATAACAACTGCTAAGGAGGAGCCTTGTTTGCTATTGCTATGTGGTCTATTCCGGTGTATGGCATATCTCTGAGATGGGAACCTATCCCTCCAACATGTGCCGTTTAGTGAGCTGACAAGGTTTAGGGCCCTAGAGCATTTATCCCAGAGGGATTGTGACATGTTGCCATGCTGGTTGTCACCCAGCTATGAGTGTGACATACCTCTGTATGTCCGGCAGAGGTCACCTCTGTGTGGCCAGTATGCAATACAGTGTACTTGTGATTTTGTGAGTCAGTCTGCATAGGGCATCTGTTTGCAGCCAGTATTACCCTCTGGGGGGTCTGTCTGTGGCCTGTTCACCTGGTGTAGTTGTCATGTGAAGTACATACCACACAGGGCATTGTGATGAGTACAGGGGAACTCTGCCCTATACGTCCATAGCTGACACACCTGTTGTCATGACAAATACCACACAGACAGATTACAGGTGTAGTGTGGCACTGTCTTCATCAAAGTGGAGGCTACTGTCCACCTGTGTCCCATGATGCCTTATCACACCTTCACTGTTAGGTACATCTCTACCAATGTGGTAGTTAATGGGTACACTGTTTTGGGAAGGTGGAATGGCACTGCAGTATCAACACTTGTCTACAGTCTGTGCCTTGGTCACCACACACCTGTTGCGGTACATATGAACCCGTGTCTCTCTGTCTCTCTCACTCTATATGTCTGTGTATATATATATATATATATATATGTGTGTGTAGATATGGATATATTATATATATATATATATATATATATATATATATATATATATATATATATATATTATATACATGCATATCTATACACATACATGTACACATCCATTGCTGTACACATGGATGTACATATAGGCACATGTACAGTCCACCTTTCATGGTGGGGATATCACTTATGCAACAGTTGTGGGATGTACAGGTATGTGATTAAATTGCACAGTGTTGTGCAGAATGCATGTGGGTGTCCTCAGCATTTGTTGCATTAGCAGGCCTCACTGGCTGTAACACAGCAGATCTGACACATCTGTCCCACAGCATTTAACCACCACATGACATATATCAACACTACCTTAGCTGGCCTTAGGCATAGGCCAACTGGGCGGCCGCCTAGGGCACCGCTCTAGCAGGGGTGCTTTTCCACTATTTATGTGGTGTAGTAAGACAAGGATGGGGGCACCAGGAAGTGTGGTAGGGGGCGCCATGGAGCCCTTTTGCCTAGGTCACCAGTTGACCTACGGCCACTTCTGCGCACTGCATGCTGTTTTCTAAGCCACACACTACGACCTACATGGATGTATGCACATAACAACCTTCACTGACAGATATCTGTCCACCCTTCACTAACAGTTGCAGTATGTCCCTTGCCCTATGCACATGTGCAGATACAGATAGATACATACTGCTGCCACACATGGATGATTTGCAGTGTGTAGAGTACTGTTCAGGAACATCTACAACATGCCAACACATACATGTGAGTTACATACCTTACCTTAGTATTTCCCTGCTCCGTGTGTTACGGTTTTGTAGTTTTTTTTTTTATTGGTGTTTTTTTTTTGTGTTCTCCCTCTATTCAACATTCTGTTTCTGTTTCTCACTCTGTTCTGTTCTGTCTCAGTTGTGTCTGTGTCTGTGTCCGTGTCTGTCTCTCTCTCTCTCTGTCTCTCACTCTCTGTCTCATAGCACCTGCAATGATATAATTGCATATGTAGACTGCAGGTACAGCCTGCTTTTCTAGATATCTGCACTTGTGCATGTGACAGCCTCTGCACCAATTGCTGCCCACCATTCAGTAATTGTATGCAGCCTGCTGTTTGGTGATTGCATTACTCACTTTGATTGCAGCCCACTTCTATAAAATGCTAGTTTAGGTAGGCGTAGCCCTTTCAGATTTCCAAGGTGGGGCCCATGCTTGTTTGCTCTGGACACCGTTGTGTCAGTCTGAAGGTTGGTATATGTCTCTTATCTGATGCTAGGGTTGTAGCCAGTTATATGCATGTTGTACTCAAACCTGAATGTTGCTGCTTCCAGTACACACATCTCAGTGTAAACATGTACGCACCCCTCCAAATGCTAACACAGGATACATGGGAGTATGTACTTTTTTCTCACTTACCCAATTAACTGCCATACAAATGTGGTTATTGCACTGTATTCCTGTGGCCAGTATTAATCCTGGTCTGATACTGTGTGTTGTTTGTAAGGTGCTACTGTAACATTATTCCCTGCTAGGATGGCTGGTTCTCCTTTCACAGTCATGTCATGCAATTCCACAACCACTGCTGGTAAAGACCCACAGAAAAGGATTAGTGTTATACCATTGCTAATTTTCATTTACATTCCCTCATTGTAATTCATGATATATTTATTTCAGAACCAAGTTATTTGTATATCTGTTGTGGCTTAGTGGTAATTCATGTAGTCTATTGTGTCAATGGTCTGGGGTTCGAGACTGGCAGAGGTATTATCTTTTGCTGCTGAGCAGAACAAGGGCCCTGCCATAGAGTGACTAAGGCACTTTTAAGCAGTTGTAAGCGGGTTTGCGTGGGGTTTGCGTGACGCTTAGCGACACTTAGCTAAGCGTACACATGCGCACACTTGCTTAAACCCACTTACTACTGCTTAACAGTGCTTACTCCCGCTAACCCCCGTGCTAATTTCTTTTAAAGAAAAGAAAATGGGGAGATAGGAACGTGGTGAAAAAGGGGGCACAAAGAGGGACACACAGTAGGTAAACAAGCTCGGGGATGTGCAGGATGGGTGTAGGGAAGGTCCATAGCTGCCCATTTCTTTAACAGCAACAGCTGTGCATATACAATGAATTTGGAGTGAAATTTGTAACCTTCCACCCCTGGGAGAGGGGTGAGGACAACAAAGTACGTTGTACTGCCAATTCTAATTATCACCTTACATGTTTGTCCGATGGACATTTGTGCAAAATGGGCAGCTATGTATGGGGCGTAATTTTTTTGTGGGTACAGATTGCCCTTTTTCTTTTTTTTTTTTTTTCAGGTGAGAGTGGGAAGTGAGGTAGAGGAAGTAGGTATGTCCGGGGAGGTAGGTTGGGAAGGTAAACAGACAAAGACAGATAAGCCGCATACAGGGGCGGTGTATGACACATGGGGTGGGTGAACACAATTGACGGGATCGGATGTTTGGAAATCGCAAGCGCTTGCATGGGGGGGATGAGCCCCATCCCCTGCAGCGCTTCCACCCGAAGGTGGCACAGGACCAATGGAGGAGGGAAGCCCAGGCTGGGCACCGGACCTGCTGGTGCCAGGTGCACTCGCCGGCTGAGGAGGGACAGGTGTGTCCGCTGGGACCGGCCTTCCCATACGTTCGGTGATTAGGTGTGTTTAATTACAACATAAGCAAAACAGCATTCCAGATTAGTTGTAACAGCATGCAATAATATTCCCATTAACCCAACACACCAAGGGTACAACAGTTAAACAGCAAGCATAACACATGCATATATTGAACCACAGTGGTTATTCCAACAGCATGCAGGAATGTTTGGTAGCAACAGGCCACCATGATTGTGGTGTTTAAACAGGGCACATGCATCAACGTGAATGCAAATATTTATAGAACAATAGGACATATGTCTCAACAAATATTTAAGATTACACATACCCATTGAGGTGTGGAATTGCATGGTTTATGCTCATACAGTAGGGTGTATAAAAAACCTCGGTTAACATCTTATAATGACCTTTTAGTTTATACTACATTCCTAGTGACTGCAAGTGTATATCCCCTACCTGTATTATTACACTTGCCACCATAAATTAGGTTGTGTAATGGGTTTGGCTAGTTCAATATATGCCTGACCTATATCTGACATACTAACTGTCCAGGATGCAGATGTTACTGCTACATATTTCTTGATTGCATTTATATTTCTTTATCTACATATCTGGGATGTTTTCACATGACATTTTCACTTTGATTTGTACAGAACCCTGCTTTTCCTGACACACACTCACATTTCTGGGGAACAAAATAACATGCTACACGTGTGCCAGGTTTACTTATTCATGCCAGCCAGTAACTGCCTGTTGTGGACTGTATATATGTTTCACAGGTACTAGTACTTTCATCACCCACTTTATATGGGACTGCACAACTCTGGGTTGCCAGCACCTTTTCAAACAGTACTGTTTGTATACTGCAAGGGTACAACAACATTTCAGACTCTGTGACACAGACACACTCTGGGTTTTAGACCTTTATTATTGGCATTACACACTTTTCCACAGGTTCACTCCTTTATTTGTTTTAACTGTGTATATGGCAGACATGTTCAAGACATATTATACCTTTATTAATAGGTTAGAACAATCTTTTTTCAGGCTCACTCACTTATTTTATATGACAGTGCCTGCAGAGATATTATTCCAGACATATGTTACCTTTCTTAATGGGTTTCTACACTCTTTTTCTGCCTCTCTGACATTTTTATCTGACAGTACATGCAGAGGACTTATTCAGGCAATTTTATGGCTGTATTATTGGACTACAACACTTTCTTTCATGCTCTCTCCCATATTTTATATAACAATACATGCAGAATAATCACTAACCTGCCTGGTGGCGCAGCCTTAGCAGCCTATCAGCATAGGCTTGCTGATTCATAGCACGGTCACCTGCAGCTGTAAAGTAAATGAAGGGATATTGAGATATACCTATCCATTATACATACTCCATTATCAATTCTTACATACTGCATTCCATGGCTACATACTCAGTTGTGGGGCATCCCGCATCCCACGGGCCTCCTGTATCCATTGGTTCAGGCGGTCCTGCTTTCATCTCTTCAGGTCTGCATGGTGGTGACGGACCTGCTCACCAGTCCGAGGAATGCATGTGGCACTGGTGAGGTCACGAGCTAACTGGTTCCAAGCCTCTGCCTTGTACTCCGTCCCTTGGAACTGGCCCTGCAGGAGTCCTGACTCGTGACGGTGGACAAGGAGCCAAACCATATATTTGGACTCCTCGATGTCCCAACGTTGCGCTCGGAAGCGTCTTCCCTCTCCGACACCACACATTCTAACTGCAGATGTGAGCTACAATCAGTTATGGCATGTATTCCCGTCTGTGGGGCTTAAATATGCCGCATTTCCTGCACTTTTTTTGTGATTGGCTGTTTTGTAAAATTCTCAGCTGACTACAGACCTGCTTAGTAATGGTTAAACTACCATTCGTAAGTATATGCATGTTAATAGTGACTGTTTTCCCTATGTTGTCATGGCTTAGTGGTTCTGTACGTTGCTTCTGATGCCCAGAGTCCGGGGTTCGAACCTTGTCCTTCATTTTATTTTCATACTATCCAGACAGGCTAGGGGGTGTGGCTGCATTTAAGCAACTTTGCTCTACGTTGCTCCTCGGTGCCCTACGGTGCCCTGGTTGGCGTGGCGCGCACGTTCGCACAAACACATTGCGCTGGGTAAAGTGCCATTGAACTATGGGCAACTCTATTGCGCTGGGTGAAGCGCTGCTTAACTGCAGGCAATTTTATATCAGGATCCTTTAAAATATTTATTTTGTTCACTGATACATTGGCCATTTCACTGCTTTTTAGTAATGTTTAAACATATTTGTCAGGTATTATTTCATATACTGATTTAAAAAATAAATAGGAAGGGGAGTGGTGGGACTGGAACCATGAATGCCTATGCTTTGTGTGAACGCTTTACCATTACGCTATTGCTATTTGGTGTGAGTTGCATTAACATTCTTTCTTATGCTCTTCCATGTCAGAATTGCTAACTCTAGCTAAACAATGGGCAGACCCGTGCACACACGTGCAAATACGGGCAGCTATTTTAGGGATTTAAAAAAATATATTTAATGTTTTGCATTTTAGAACTGTGATAGGGGTTTACAATATCAGGGAGTGTGGTGTTGGGTGCGGGGACATATGAGCGGACTCGCTCTTGTGTGTGTGCTTTGTTTAATTTTAAAACACTTGCAGGGGTGTGGACATTTAGACTGCTCGGCAGTCAGACACGCCCCCTGCTTTTTTACATGGTCCGTGTAAGACTTACGGTTGAGTTAGCGTGCCCTCATGCATATTCATGGCACACTGACATCATACCATTCAACTGCAGCCTCCGAGTAAGACTTATTAAGTCTTACACGGAGGATTCGTGAATCCGGGGGGATATCTTTGATTGTATGACAGTAATGGAATGGAATGGAAGTTTGAACACTGTATAAATTTGTAAATATGTAACTTTATTTAAAAACAATATGTACAATACTATTTACAAAGAACCTGTACTCTTTTCGATAGGTGATGTGGGATTTTTTACATCCATCTGATGTAACATCAACTCAAGCAGATGGGGCCTCGGTTTAATGTCTCATCCAAAGGATGACACATGCATGAATGCAGAAGCCCCCTTATGCTGTACTGCAGTGTCATTAATCGATCTACCTGGTATGGGAAAAGAACCTACAGCCTTCTGCACCAAAGGCAAGTGTGTTACTTGTTGCACCGGTGACACTGCATGGTAAAAAAAAGGGCCTTGTCGCAAGATTTCAGAAATCAGTGATTCAGAGATACATTGGCTGTAATGAGGAAAGACCTCATTGTCAACTAATTATCGTGTCTCTGAATCACTCAGTGATTACCAGAAGAGTTAACAAACACTTTGCCGTGGTAATCACCTCTGGCGGCCCATGCATTGTATTGAAACAAGCATTCACCCACACACATTTGAACACACTCAGACACACGCATTCAATAAACAAGGGACTCAATGCCTTGTCTATTTTCTACACAATTAGTATATTGTCTAAAAAACGAAAGTAAGAGACCACATGAACAAAAAAAGAGGAGGAGAAAACAAATCTACTTTCCTATTCAACCAGGACCAGGTTTGCATAAATGGGTGCACACTTGGCACCCATAGCAACACCTAAAGCCTGGGGAAACAATTTCCCCCTCAGAATAAATAAAATTACTATGAAGCACAATCTCCATAAATTCAGTTAACAGATTAACTTTAGAGTTTGAAAGCTAATCATTCTGATATAAAGCTTCATTAAAAACTCTTAACCTGTGCCATGTGGTATTACAGAGAAAAGGTTGATGACATCAGTTGATACAATCCCAATGCCACCCAATTACAAATAATTATGAAACTTGCTTGGGACCTCTTTTTTCTTTTGATATGAAGGCAAAGTTAGGCAACAGTCTGAAAATAGTATATGGTAGGGATAAAGTCTTGAAGGATTTGTTTGAGAACAGCCTCCTTATGGAGATCTACAAATGCAGTTCATGGCTGTGTAAGTCTGGTAATTGCAAATTTTATAAATATATAAACGATAGTCCATATGCAACAGTTAGTAACTATAACCACATCATCACCTGTCCAGGAAGATGTAACTGTAACTCCAAAAGGGTTTTTTAATTGGCTACCTGTGTTACCTGTAATGCATCATACATATGAAAAACTGTAAGAAATCTTAAGGAGTGGATAAGTGAGCATGTTAATGATATTAAAAACAACATGAATGCATTGTTTTGACACTCTTTGAAATGTGACAATTTTAAGATGTTTATATTTTTTGTAGTTGATAAAGTTTCTGTGAATGTAAGGGGAGGAGACAATGAAAGTTTGTTGGATTATGAGGAGGCGTTGTTCATAGGTTCATAGGTTCATACTAGGCTATCTGCCCGAGGGCATTTACAAGCCTAGCCCATAGTTTTGTGGCTTACGCCACCCCTTTAGTATGGGGAACTATACCCATTATTTTGCTGTGCCTCTGTTGAGCAGTGACACTGAGGTAATCCCTGGGGTATATCTGCGATCTCCCATCCATTGGTCAAGATTTCTCTTGAACAAGGCCAGCGAGGTGCTCTGCCTCACATATACCGGGATTTTATTCCACAGCATAGGGAGTCTTTGGGTGATGAATCTATCCCTCCAGCATGTCCTATTAATAGCCGTGTCGAGGTTTAAGTCTCCCGCCCTTGTGGCTCTGACGGATCTAAATTTTTTGAGGTGAAGCATATTCATCAAATCTGGGTTTGACATGGCCTTGTATGTTAGGCAAAGGTCACCTCTGAGCAAGTGGCGACTGAATAGAGCTGGAGTTCTTTCAGTCGGGCAGCATAGGACAGATGTTTGAGACCCTTTATCCTTTTGGTGAGGAACTTTTGTGGCCTCTCCAGCTGCTGCAAGTGTCGGGTCATTGTAGCTACTTAAGTTAGATGCCACGAGGGAACCTGGTATTAATGATAACATTTCTATTTTAGGTGTTCTTAAACTTAGGACTGGATCAACTTGAGCTATTGAAGTGTTACATGGGCTGTTATAATGTATTGCAACGGGTTCTGATGTTATAATGCCAATTTTGAAGATTTTTATTTAGGTTTCTATAAGGTTTTACAACAATTTTTAGACAACTATAAATTATAAATCATTATTTTTATGAAGTCACATACATTTTTGATATTAATGTTTATTTGTTTATTTGATTATAATGAATTGTAGTTAGCACTGAATTGTGTGTATTGCATTGCTTTGATTCATTAGTGGGATGTTACTTGTAGAAGGACTACTCATTTTCATGATTATGATGTCATGTCATTTTATGTATTTAAACAATTGTTTGAATTTCATGTCTAACTCTTATGAAGCCTACTGTTTAGACAAAAGCGTAGTTTGTGTTTAGTAAAGGTTACAGAACCTACTTTGGAGTGCCATTCATTTTTTTATTTTTTATTGTTTGTGAAAGGAAGCGGAATGTCTTTATATTGTTTCCAGCAAAGACGAGATGGCATGAAAGTTATTATTTTATGATTTTGTTTGTTGTTGTTGTTGCTATAGTGGGACACATGATTGAAAATAAAGGCAGAGAGAGAGAGTGGGTGCAGAAGCATAAAAGAAGAAAGTGGCTAAATCAATAAGAGAAATGAATGAATAAATGTTTCAAGAGTTAGTGATTTTGCTGTCGAAATAACGGCATTGGAATGCAGTGACTTTTAAATATTAATAACTTTGTCTGTATAATAAGGCATCCCTTTAAGAAGGCAGGTGAGATAATGAGGTTATGGGCATGGAGAGGCAAGTATAAAACAAACGATACAGGGGGTCACATTGATGGTTTGTAGGCTTAAAAAGGGCTGGCATGTGAAAGCAGAACCATATATAGTGGCCAATGCATTTAATTTATCTGGCATCTCCTCCAACTGTAGATTGAGCAGCAAGAAAAGATCTCTGTCTACAAGACAACCAAAAAAGGTATTTTAGCTGAAACTGTAGCAAATTGCTTGCTTAAAATGATGTAGAAAGCAATTTGCTAAAATTACAGTACCATATGTGATGATATGAGGTAGTGCCATCTATGCCAGGGAGAGTACGGCAATGCATGTGTAACATATGCCAGCATAGCTAGCTGGAATTTTGTAAATAATTTTATGTCATTTGACTGTCACACTGATTTGTATAGATGCTTGTTTAAAAATGTATTTGTAAAGTTGCTTGTGTTAAAAATGCATCAACAGAGAGTTCTGCTGCACAGAAAATAGATATAAATGTATGTCAGGCAGTATTATTATACCTGAATAAATGCATATGTTTTAACAGAGAATTCTGGAAGAGACAAGGTTAATCTCAGTCCAGCTAATTTTGAAAAATAGTTTGAAAATTAAATGGGTTGATTTAGGCCATAAAGAGTTTATCTTACAGGTTTGATTGCAGGCAGAGACAAAAATGTCTGGGAAAACCAGGACTAGGAATCTTACTGTATTGTCCTTAGGGGTGAACTAATTAGTACCCTGGAAGGGTGGAAATTTTTGAAATTTTTTATAGCTTTCAAATGCTGCGGCAGATCTTAACAAAGCTCTGAGTGTGTATTGTACTAGAGTCAGTTGATCAGATGATATGTCATTCTATAACCAGCACTGAAATAATTATTTAGATATTAGTGAGAGATTTGACAGAGCTCTTGCAGCAGTAATTTCTTTTCCGGAACCTGACAGGAAAGATCTCTCACAGATATCTCACACAGCCACACACCTCATCTTGCCTTACTGTAGTAAGCAACTCAACACTCATCATCTTGCTTTACTGCAGTAAATAGCTTAACTAGGGCACAGTAATTCTTTAGTCATTCAGGAAAATATAGTGAGACTAGTTAAGTATTGTTTTTCTGCATCTGTGTGAATCTATCCAGCTGTGTCATTTTATTATATCTCTGTGATTGAAACTCTGTTGTTTATTGTAACTACATATTCAGTATTCTCATATTTTCTATTGTATTATTTATCAAATATTTCCATAGCTTTTATTGTGGCTGGTCTTTTAGAGAATACTTTTAACATCTTAAGAGTACTTATGCTTATTTTAGTGACACTGTGGGCACCCATGAAAGCCTTGCTGCATTAGTCAAACTCTACCATTTGTATTAGTATTCATTTTACTCAGTATAATTGGGTATCCTTGTAAGAGCCTTAGAGTAGCTATCTGGTGGCAGCGTAATTACCTTATAGTCTGGGCAGTGGGGGCATAGCTGGTAAATCTGTGCCAGGCTTTCCCAGGTGTGTGTGTGTGTGTGTGTGTGTGTGTGTGTGTGTGTGTGTGTGTGTGTGTGTGTGTGTGTGTGTGTGTCTGTGTGTATGAAGATCAAATATTCAAGTGTGTGTGTCAGCTACTTGGAACAGGGACAAAGAGCTCCAAAGTGGTCAGTGTGGAGTCTTGTTTGGGGGCCTGGAGAGAGAGAAAGAGAGTCCAGCCCCAGGTATGGAGTGTGCTCCCTGTGTGCTGTTAAGGGAAATTGTGCTTTGTGCAGAGAGCTACATTCGAAAATACTGTGTGTATCCATTTTTACTAGTGGCCATCCCTCACTGGTATAAGTGGTGAAGACTGAGGCTCCTTGATTACTGGCCCAGGGCAGGGACTGTCACACCATACATGAAACATTTCAGACGTGACCACAAGTACAGTATACCCTTTCCTTTCTGAATGCTAGTATTGCATTACCATCTCATCAGCAACTGCCAATCATGCCCCCTAATACTTTGCCCCTTCATCTCACCACAGTTGCATCTCTGTCTAAAAATACTGAATTTCACAATGAAAATTCCAATGCTTATGTGTTAAAAATTTAAAAATGGTATCAGCCTTACAGCACAATATTTAAAGTATGAGGTCCAAGAAAGTACTTTGTCAAAGACATTGCACTTTGTCAATTATGTTAAGAATAGTTTGTAGCCTGTTATTTAGGAGAATGTATGAGGTAGAGCATGCAAAAAGTTTGTAAATAGCTGAAAATATTTTGTTGAAAAAACACAGTAATCACACTTTTAATTTTTTCCGAGAGAAAGCTGGTGGCCTGTGCACTTGGCTTCGCTAGCGTTTGGCTATAGCTGAACTTTTCTGAAGAAAATAAATGGTACTGAATTGTACTCTAGTTAAAATAAACTGGTAATTATTTGTATGATCACCTTGTTGCTTCCAGTTGTAGTGCAGGAAGTCATTTTCTGAGATGAGCTACAATCAGAGTGCATAGGATACTGTTATGAGAATGAAACTGACTAGTAATTATGAGGTTACAGCGAATGTGTAGTGCACTGTAAGAGCTTTTAGAGGTGCCAGCAATTAGCGATGGGGATTTTACTAAACTATCACTTAACTGCAGGTTACCATAACGTAAGATGTATGCGAAAGAAAAAAAATCCTGAAGTATTGTTACAGTACTGTGAAGTGTGTAAGGGATGTTTAACACTTAAACTGCAACCTTTCATTTTCATTTTTGGCATGCACAGAAAGCACTTCTTTACCATTATGATTATAATAATGAAAGAAGGACTACCATGTGCACCGTCTACAATTAAATGTACCAGAGGACTGACAAGCTCTATTTATAAACGAGTCCTTCACTGGATCTAGTCCCAGCTGCTTTAATGCGGTGTCATAAGCTACGTCTTATGCCTGAAACATGCTTTCTTTTTTCTTTGCAATGATAAAATAATATTGCATAGTCTCATTGCAATCCACTTCATAAACAAATTACCTAAATGCATCTCAAGAAACATTATTCTAAGTAGGACAGGTGTGGACAATTCCAGATGTTCTCTATTATAGCATGACAGCTTTCAGTGCGTGTGTGTGTGTGTGTGTGTGTGTGTGTGTGTGTGTGTGTGTGTGTGTGTGTGTGTGTGTGTGTGTGGGTGTACTAATTATATAGATATAGGTAGGTGTACATAACTATTTATTATAATATGTAAACATACTATTTCTTCAGAAAGCATAGCACATTTTCATTAACACATACTACACATTCTGCTGTCAAACCATTTTGAACATTCTTCTAGTGACCTGAGGTTTTGAAAGTAACAGCTTAGTAACATGACTTTTTAAACCATTATGATATGAGGATATGTTTTTTGCTGTAAAGTTTGAATAATTGCCATATTTGGAAGCAGTGTGGTACACTCTGTACGGAAACTGACTTCTCTAGTGGAATTTACTGCTCTACTACACGTAAACATAGCTAGGTGCCAGCTTTAGTTTCAAGGGTGTCCTTTCTTCTATCTTTTTATGGCGTACACACTATGCAAATATTTGCAAGTTAAAAACTAACACTCCTTTATAGAGGGGAAATAACTTAATTCCAAAGAAGCAGAAGAGAAACATCCTGTTGAGTGAATATTAAAATAGTTTATGAAGGAAGTAAAGTCATGTGACAAATGCAATAGCTTTGTGGATTTTAATGCTGTTTTTCCTAAGATATACATAATAAAGCTGCAGACCCAAACACATTAAGCTGCACTTGTCAGTAATATGTTGGATACATGGTTTCATAAATTCTACAGTGGTGTTTTAGTTGCTTTCATAAATTCTACAGAGGTATGTTTTAAAAAATGTGTCTTGTTCAGTAGCGTATTAAAGAAAGACTTAAACAGCATTTGATAAATATGGGAACCCCTGTAAGGTAGGAGTAAGAGTAAATGATCTTTGATTAGAAGCAGATTGTTATAATCCAGATAAAACAAAATTCTTCCTTTTATTCACTTTTGAATTTCTGTGACAAAACCATAGTGTGAAATTATCTGTTGTATATTGTTTTGGTTTTCTTTGGAAAGCAGTTTACAGGATTTTTTAAATACAGCATGATTTCAGAATGGCATTTTGATCAAGTTTCTGGTAAATAATTTCATACTTATGATTTTGTGTAGAAACAGTTAACATATGTAAACCTTCAGGTTACTGCTTCCATAAAGAAGTCCAAAAGCATTTATTGAACAGAATCCTTATTAAAAAACTGAAGCCATTGTTGGTCATGTATCCGTTAATTTTTGGACAGCTAAAATTGTCTGAGTTCACCATGTGAATTCCTGTTTGAGAAAAATGAATTATACTGGGCCGGATTCACGAAGGCTTGCATGGAGTCTAAGAGTAGTGTAAGACGTCAGACAGGCAATATGTCTGCCGAGCGATTCAGCAATAGCTGGCAGGGGCGTGCATGAGAGCTCCTAAAACTATTCTTGCACAGACACTGTTATGTTATGCAAATTACCTAATTTGCTGCTGAAAGGTATGCAAATGAGGTAAATGTGCGATCCAGGAAACACTAATCTGTCCATGGAAGAGTAGTGTTATTTGCAGAAATGTACTCCATTGGTAACGGAGTGCCGTTCTGCAAATAGCTAAACGAAGCTATGACAGCTCCAAATAAAGGATGCATTCAGTTGAGGAAGCATGCCAATGGCCAAATATAAGGCCATTGGCATTTTTATAGGTTGAAAATTAATAAAAATAAATTTTTTTTCCCCCGATCTCCGATGTTTGAGCATAGTGCAGCACCACGCAAACATGCGGCACTTTAAAAACCAGAAAATAATTAAAAAATAGCCAAAACTAGGCATGTTTAATAAAAAGATTATTATGCCATGCAGGTGAATGGCAGGCTGAAGACAACATGGCTACTGAGTAGTGGTTGCTAAGGGGGGAAGCTCAGTTTGAGAGATGTAACCAAGCATTAGTAGGCAATCCTGTGCAAATGAGGATAAGGATAGTGAATCCCAATTTTCCCTGGTATGTGAGCCATGTCCTTAGAGTGTAAGTGTAGGAGTAGGGGAGTAGTAGAGTAGAAGATAGGTGACATCATGAGGGGGTATGTCTGAAAGACTGTAAGCTTATTGGAGCAGAGTGGCTTGTGTTTGCCATGAGTTGCTCAGGATTGCAAGAGGCGTGTCTACAGTTGTCCTAAATGAAACCAAGAAACCGAAGGTGTACGCCGTGGATATATCTGAAATTTCTTACAAATGTGCTTACACCATGTGCGCGCTTGTGCACGTCTGTAAGCTTGTGTAAGCCTGTGTGCGCTCGTGTACCTGTGTTTGCGCTTGTTTGCGAAGCGCTGCCCCTTGTGGAAACAGAAAGGGCAAAAGAAGAAAAAGAAGTAGTAGAAAGTTAACCAAGGAGAACTAGCAGAGCTGCCAGGTGAAATATATCACAATCAGCCAATTACACAGGCAGTAGACTAGCCCAGCCCAGCCCAGCACTTTAAACTCTGCAAACACCATTCCCCCATGTTTTTTCTCAAGAACTCTGCAACACTGCAGTATACAAAGAGTGAAAACTTAAAAAGCTTAAGTCAGACAAAATGTTAGGGGCTGCTATTGATATCATAAGCCAACATGTGCAAGATGCTGAGGGTGGTGATATTGCGAATGCTGCTGACCAACCCACAGTGAGGAGACGGAGAAGAGTGTACAGACCCAGGGTAACCTACCAGGGGCTACATGAGCTGGAGATAGTGGAGTGCTATAGAGTGGACAGAGACCTCCTTCAGCAAATTGTTGAGCTGTGCCGGCCACGCCTCACACACAGAACCAACAGAGGGGAACCCATCCCAGTGGATACCAAAGTATGTGTTGGCCTACAAATACTAGCTACAGGTACCTTCCAGAGACCAACTGGTGATATGATGGGGATTTCACAGGCATCAGCATCCAGGGTACTGCACCAGTTCCTGGATGCCATGTCAGCACATGTCGGTGAGCATGTATATTTCCCCAATTCCCATGAGGCATTGGCCAGCAATATGCGTCTTTTCCACCAAATAGCAGAATACCCTGAGGTAGTGAGGGCAATAGACTGCACGCACATACACATCAAAGCATCAGCCGGTGAGCGGGGTAGGGTCTACATCAACCACATGGGCTTCCCCTCCATCAACTGCCAGGTCGTGTGCGATGCCCAGGGCATAATAATGAATGTGTGTGCTTGCTGCCCTGGAAGCTATCACAATTCCCACATCTGGCATCTGACGCAGCTGTACCAGAGATTTGCCAATGGGGACATCCCTGACAGTCACCTAGTGGTGGATGCTGGATACGCACTGGAGCCGTGGCTGATGACACCCATCAGAAATGCACACACACCCGAACAAGAACTCCATAATGAGGCAAACGCACAAACAATAACCATAATCGAGCATGTGTTTGGGATGCTCAAGTCACAGTTCTGGTGCCTGGACACATCTGGTGGAGCACTGCAGTACTCACCAACTACATGTACCCAAATTGTCATGGTATGTGCCATGCTACACAATGTGATTCTGCGAAAACAGCTGCAGCAGGAACAGCATGGGGCAGGGCCAAACAGCTCCCCATCATTGCCAAGGCCTGCACAGGCACAGCGTGACTCAGAGGAGGAACAACCTGAGCCTGCCCCAGTAGGCAGAAGGAGGCATGCTCAGTATGCCTTGGCCTTGGCAAAGAGGCAACGCATATCACATACACTGACTCAGTAGGAACCCTGGAAATGACACCTCTCTCTGACTTGCACATATAATAAAAGGGATGCCTAACTTGACACTACCTGTTTTCAAACATGTATAGGGAGTGTACTATGTCATCCAACATAGGCAGCCCTGCAGCACCACCTGAGGCATGATTGCCCTATTTTAAGCAATATAAAACAGTGCTAAGTACATTTTACCACTGGTTAGCATATTTAAGCACAATTGCGCGGAGCTGCGCACCGCACAAACTAGCATAACGTTGGGCAATGTTGGGCAAAGTCAGGCAAAGTCGAGCAAAGTCGGGTAAACACGCTCACACCTGCTGTACTGTTCCTTAACCTGTCAGGTCTGCCTAGCAGGAAAATAAAAAGCAGTGACAGGGCTCGAACTCAGGATACTGTGCACTATAGTCACAGTGCTGAACCACTAAGCTATGACAGCATTTCACTGGCACAGACTCAGCAGGACAATTGTAGACTAACGCAAACACAAACAAATGCTGTATCATGCCCTCTGAACTTCCCTCAAGGCCTATGCAGACAGATAACAGCAGGCCAGGCAGTGTGATGTGTGTTGGGTAGGCTATGAAGTCACAAACTAATATACGTGAAATTGGAAGCTAAGATCTGTAGTACAGTAGTATGCCTCAAGCCAGTACGATAGGCAACAGTACAGAGTGAAATGGAGTACCTGACATAGCAGTGCAGGCCTAGCAAATGTGTATAAGTGTCAGGTGAACCCCTCATCTTATGTACACCCAAAGTAACAATCAGGTGTGCCCCCCGGGTAGAAATGTACAAATAATAGCTGTCCCCCCTGTATGTAGAAATGTTGATAAGTCTACGCAAAGTGACTCATGGAAGCCCTGCAGGCACAGTGTGCTTCCTGTCGATGTACAACACAAAGATGAGCCCTGAAGTAAAAACCAACTTGATTTTGCACACACATATAGTATATATGTCCATTCTCACACACTTAAACAAATTTAGCAAATTTCAGTCAGCAACATACTGAAAGGTCGTACTGGGCATGCTCACACACTTAAATAAACAAAGCAAATGTCAGTCAACAACATACTGAAAGGTCATACTGGGCATGCTCATACACTTAGGCCATGTCTGAGTACAGCAGTGGGCCACACATATCTGGCAGTTGCAGTTCTTACCCCAGAAACGTGTCACTTTTCACCAATCTTGCCTTGCGCACACAGTTATATGAAAACAGACCCATATAATATATTGGACTCCTGTCATAATCAAACTATGTACTACAAGTACTTAAGTTGTTCAAAGAAAGTGAAAATTCAAAGAATATCAGTAAATCTCCAATCAATATCATCAATAAACAATGAGCACTCCTAACATTATCCAATCCATATTCTGGCAAAAATATTGTCAAAGAGTCCATAGAGAACCATGAAGCTTTGTTTCGCTATGTCATAAATATCAATGTAAACTCGTACATGTTCTGAGTCAGTGCAAACTGTAAATTAATACGTGTACATGACTGACATTGCCAACATCTTGTCAGACAGGTTCATACATATTTACCCCCCTCTCACTGACAAAAGGGCCCATTATCATACCTGGAGATTGTGAAAACCCAGAAATCACATATACAATGTTAAACAGCACTTTCCAAACCTAAAAACATGGCGTGTATGGGATGACATGGTTTTCCAACTGTGTCATATGTGAACTCCAAAACAAACAGACCCCGCACCTGTGCAGTCTGTTGAGACTCACCCTCTGTACAGGATATAAAACTGTTGAATGCATTACAGCAATGTTTGGCACACTCCACAAGTGTTGGTGCACAACAGACCATGGGAACTATTGTCTTATAAGCCTATTAAGCCTGATCTGCAAGGCCATGGAGTCCATCATGATGAAACTCATAAACAGAGCTATTGGGAGCCTACAAACACCCAACCCTACCAATTTTGGTTTGGTCAGGGGCAGATCATGGTTCCCAAACCTGCTAGACTGTTTTCAAGGCAGTCACCCAGGACATGCATCAATGAAATGAGCTACACACGTCCCACATAGACCTTGAAAAGCCCTTTTCCAACATCCCAGACACATGTCGTATCCAGAAAATCAACAACCTGTATATAAATATGTATGTCATCTGATGGCTTGCCAGCTGGGGCACAGATAGATCACACAAGGTAAGAAATGTGGTCTCCTGTTCAAGCTGGTAACAACTGCTGTCCCCCATGGCTCAGTCCTGGGACCCCTCCTATCTGGTGTATACTTTTTAGAAATACAGTCAAACACACGAGGGCTATGTTTAGCAAAGTTTGTGGATGACTGCAAAAAAGTTGTCATAATCAATGTTTGGGACAACAGAGACATCCTTAAAAAGGGTCTCAGTCAGACAGATGTGGTGTCAAACTTATGGCCTCAAGCTACAGTCATACAAATACCACATAGGTGCCAACACCCTAAATATGGAGGTGATAATAAAGGATCTATGGACACATGTGGATAGTCATCTCTACTTCCAGAAACACGTTCACAAAGTGGTCAGAAAATCATGCTATGTGTTCCCACAAACTGCCAAGGTCTTTGCATGTAGGTCACAGGAGGTTCCCTCTACTCATCAGTCATCAGACCCGTCAGAGAGTACCACAACACACTTGCGATGAATCTGACTAGGCACCTTCAGCAGCTGGAAAGATCACCGAAGTACCTCAACAAGAGGATTACTGTTCTCAAACAGTTGCCCCATGCAGCAAGACTGAATTTAACTCAATCTCTACTCTGTTGCATACTGTCTACTCAGGAGATCTCTGCCCATCAGACAGGTCCATGTCATGGCAACACTCAGATCTGCTCTGAGGTACAGCTCAATGGCACTAAATATACAGACCCAACTGATATTGCCAACATCCTGGCAGATAGGATCACTGCTGACTTTACCCCCTCTCACCCATGAAAAAGCACATCTCTATAACGAAAGACTGTAAAGTTGCTGTCATCATGGCTGCACAGGTAAAAAACACTCTCCAAAGCCAGGAACACAGCATCCATGGGACCAGATAACTTCCCAGGCTGTGTTCTACACAAACTACAGAACGAACAGGCACCACACCGACGTTCCATGTTCAGTCATAGCCTCACCTCGGGCTTTGTGCCTGCTGAATGGCACACAGCGACAGTTATCCCACTACACAAGGGTGGAGACTCCATGGACCCCAGGAACTAGCGCCCCATTAGCCTGATGAGCCTGCTCTGCAAGGCCATGGAATGTATCATCATACAACTTATAAAAAAAGACATTGGTAGTCTCCAAACTCTGGACCACAACCATGTTGGGTTTGTAAAATGCAGATCATGTCTCCTAAACCTGATAGATGTCATTGAAGCAGTCACCAGAACTGTAGACAAGGGTAAGGTGGTTCGCACAGCCTATGTAGATCTTGCCATGGCTTTTAGCACCATCCCCCACTCTGGAATTATAGATAAACCCACTAAACTAGGTATAAATTGCTATGTCACAAGATGGGTTGCCAACTGGCTCTCTGACAGAACACACACTGTGAAAGTAGCAGACTCCAAGTATGACTTTGGACCAGTGACGAATGCAGTACCACAGGGTTCAGTCCTGGGTCCTGTCCTGTTTTGTATCTACTTCCCTGAAGTAAACTTTAACATGGAACGTCTGTGGCTAATGAAGTTTCCAGATGACTGCAAACTAGGAGCCATGTAAATACTAAAGTTGTGGACATCCTACAAAACGGCCTCATTGAGACAGATGCCTGGTGTCAAAGCCACGGCCTCAAGCTCAATGACAAAAAGTGCATTGCCATCCCCTTTGGTAAAAACTCTGTAGCCATGACCTACAACATAGGCGGTAGTATACTTAACACCGAAAATGTGATAAGAGACCTTGGGTCACAGGTGGACAGTGGACACACCTGTGATAATCACATCCCCACAGTAGTCAGGAAATCCTTCTACGTGGCACACCTCATCACAAAAGGTGTCTCATGCAGAATAGAAGAGGACATTGTTCCCCTCTACTCATCACTCACTAGATCCATAATAGAGTACAACTCCCCTTTTGCTATGTACCTCACAAGACATCTACAACAACTGGAAAGCCTGCAGAAATACCTCAAAAAGAGCATTAGCGGCCTGAAATACATGCCATACACAGACCATCTCAAAATGCTCCAGCTGTACTCTCTCGCATATCTCCTACTCAGAGGTGATCTCTGTCTAACATACAAAGCTATGTCAAACACAGAACTGTTGGACATGCTCCACGTAAAACACTCACAATCCCTCTGATCTTTGGCCCCCAAACCATGAGTGAAATACAAAATGAAGGGGTGTATCCATTTACCTTATGGATACCCACACCTTCAGGTTAGTGGCACAGCATGAGGCCTTGGAGACCATGCAAGTGCAACTAACATTGGGCAAAGCTGCTTAGATTGTAGCCTGCTACAGATCACCTACCTTGTCTCAGGAACCTCACTCAGTATTCCTGAGAACAGTGGAAAATATAAAGGTCCTACCAAACACCATTATATGAGGAGATTTCAACTACCCAAACATTGAGTGGGAGAATTATTCATGTACAACGTCCTTTGCCCAATGTTTCCTAGAGTTTAAAAACTCAAACGCCCTGGAACAGCTGGTCACCATGCCCACTAGAGGTGACAGCATACTGGACCTGATCATCACCAATATGGGGTACCAGTGTTCCACAACAGAGATAAACCCCTCGCTGGTAATATCAGATCATAAAGTAATCACACTGGACATCCACACCCCCCCCAGTCAAGGAAACCACTGTGAAGACATTTTCAAAAGCAAACTGCACACTTCCCAAGACCAAAGTGGAAAGTTCCAAAGCCCCCTTGCTATAGGATAATGCTATACAATCTGCCGAATCATTTACAAGTGCATTCTATGAGCATCTACAGGGATGCATGGATCGAGACATCCCAAATAAAACCAAGATGCACTCCTCCAAAAATAAACCAATCTGGTGGTCGTTGCCCATACATAAGCTATACAACAGAAGGAGGAAAAGAACACATGATAGAACAAACTTCATAAAAGGAAAGGCATCACTGATCATTATTAGGAAGAAACAATGATCGCTCATAAAATAATCCAAGGCCAGTTTCTAAAGACAAATTGCCAAGGAATGTAAGAATAACAACCACAAAGCCTTAGTTAGTGATACCAAACATTTAGGTGGCGACTCTCAAATATGCTGTCAGCTACTGCAAAATGGCAAAAAATACACTGAACCAGCTGACATTGCCCACATCCTGGCGGACAAGTTCAGTGCAAACCCCCCCCATCACCCCCAAAAGAGCCTGTGTCCATCCCAGAAGAATGCAGAGCCCCAGACTTCATGGACATGCAGGTAAAAACAGCCCTATCCAAAGCTAAGAACACAGCATCAATGGGACTGGATGGTGTCCCAGGCTGCGTCTTACACCAGCCCCAAAAGGAGCTACACCCTCACCTACATTCACTGTCCAGACTCAACCTTACCACAGGCTATGTACCCAAAGAATGGCATACAGCAACAGTCATCCAGCTCCACAAAGGGGGTGCCACAACAGAACCTGGAAACTATTACCCTATAGGCCTACTCAGCCTGGTCTGCAAAGCTATGGAGCAAATTATCATGGAACCCATAAACAGAGACATTGGGAACCTCCAGACACTGGACTATACCCAACTTGGCTTTGTTAAAGGCAGATCCTGCCTCCTAAACCTAGTTGACTTCTTTGGAACAGTTACCAAGGACATAGATGGAGGTGAAAGTAGTCCACACAGCCCACCTGGACCTCACTAAGGCCTTTCAACACCATTCCCCACTCTGGCATCATGGACAAGCTTACCAGCTTGAACATTAACAGCTATGTCACAGGATGGGTGGCCAACTGGCTCACAGATCAAACACACATGTTCAGAGTTGCGGGTGCCATGTCCGACTCTAAACCAGTCACAAATAGCATCCCACAGGTCTTGGTCCTGGGATTCCACCTGTTCAGTAGATACTGCTCAGAGGTACAGGCAAGCATGGGAGGAGTATGGCTGAACAAGTTTGCAGATGACTGCTAACTGTGGTCCATAATCAACTCTACGGCTGACACAGACATCCTCCAGAAGGGTCTTACAGAGACAGATACCTGCTGTCAAAGCAATGCCCTCAAGCAGAATGCCAAAGAATGCATTGTCATCCCCTTTAGATAAAACAAAGTGCACACAAATTACCATATAGGTGGTAATCCAGTATGTACAGAGAATGTAATTATGGCCCTGGGGACCTAGGTAGATAGTAAACACTCCTTTGCTGATCACATTGCCAAAGTGTTTAGAAATTCCTTCTATGTAGCCCACCTAATGTCACCTAATGTAACCCACTTTGTCTAGTCTGACGATGTCACCATCCTACAAATATACCTGTGGAAAGGAAATCTCCTGCTAATGTGTATGGGTAAATGCGTACTGCTGTCGTATCCTAAAATAGTTAGGTAGGGGTTTGAATCCTGCCCTTGACAACTGCATGAGAGTGTGTGTGTGTATCTCCTTGGAGAGGCGCAACCTTTTTGGAGACTACTAAAACACCTTAAAAGTGGTATACTTATCTTTGTCAAGTCTGATGATGTCCCCATCCTACAAATATACCTGTGGAAAAAAGAGCACCCAGTAATGTGTATAGCGCATTGTGTTAATGTATATTCTTCTAGTATCATAAAATAGTTAGGTAGGGGTTTGAATCCTGCACTTGACAACTGTATGCAAGTGTGTGCATCTCCTTGGAGAGGCACAACCTTTTTGGAGACTACTAAAACACCTTAAAAGTGGTATACTTATCTTTGTCAAGTGTGATGATGTCACCATCCTACAAATATACTTGTGGGAAAGAAAACTCCCAGTCATGTGTATAGCGTGTTGTGTTAATGTGTGCTTTTCTAATATCATTAAGTAGGGGTTTGAATCCTGCAATTGGCAACTGTGTGTGTGTATATCTCCTTGGAGAGAAGCAGCCTTTTTGGAGACTACTAAAACACCTTAAAAGTGGTATACTTATCTTTGTCAAGTCTGATGATGTCACCATCCTACAAATATACCTGTGGAAAAGAAAACTCCCAGTAATCTGTATAATGCGTCATGTTAATGCGTACTCCTCTAGTATCATAAAGTAGTTAGGTAGGGGTTTAAATCCTGCACTTGACAACTGTATGAGAGTGTGTGTGTCTCCTTGGAGAGGAGCAACCTTTGTGAAGACTACTGAAACACCTTAAAAGTGGTATACTCATCTTTGTCAAGTATGATGATGTCACCATCCTACAAATATACCTGTGAAAAAAAGCACTCCCCCTAATATGTATAGCACGTCGTGTTAATGTGTACTACTCTAATATCAGAAAGTAGTTAGGTAGGGGTTTGAACTGTTGGTCAGTGTGTTGTGGGTTTTGCTTTTACTACTGTATGACATATCACAATGACAATAGTATGTGCATTGCACATGTCAGGTAGCTGTGTGGCAAATACATATACGTACATATGACCTCAATTATTTCATAGGTGGGAACCCTGCTTTCTCCATGAACTCATCTGTTATCTTTGCCAGAGTGTGCTGCCGCTTTCCAGACCTTAGGTCACATCTGTATGCTTGTGACAAGCCCAGCCACTGCAGTGATCCCTGGCCTAGGTCATCCATGTCACACACACTCATTACGGTTTTTATTGAATAGTGTGAGTGAGGGTTTATGCCTGAGGTATATTTCAGACCTGTTCAAATGCAGAAAAAGTCTGTCAATGATGGCTATTCATTATAGATGTACAACAACCTTTGTAGATATGCATGCAGACCCCTTATTGCTTATGTGAGCCACCGAGGGATTTCAAAATACCTTTGGAAATGTGATTACCAAAGGAGAGATGACGTAACACTTGGCTGCATGTACACATCAGTACCTGTTCAACATGTTGGGGGCTACTACCTATGTGGTACTGTGGGGATACTATGTTTTGTAAAAGTGGATGACTATGCTTTAGTTGGCTTATAGCTTTACAGCATGGGTTTGACAACAGGTATCTGTCTGTATGATACCCTTGTGGAGGATGTGTGTGTCATCTGGAGAATGCATTATAGCCCACAGTATGCATTTCCAGACGTGGACGGGCATATCCCTACTGTGTTTGCTTGTACCTAAGAGAGCTATATGCCAAACAGGAGTGGTCCCAGGAATGGGTGCAGGTGAATACCACTGGTTACTGGCATAGTATAGTACCTGAAGGATCCAAATGTTACTGTGTGTCCTACATCTGTGTGTCAGTTGTCAAGACATCATCTAACGATTGTTTATGGTCAGGCTGTTGAGGTTATGTATACTACCAGAATGCAAACCAATAACAGATAGTAACAGTATCACCCACAGCACAGTGTCAAACCATGTCATACACCACAATGTGTGTTGTACAATGCATACTGGCCACCAATAGAAACTATGGAGTGTTAACACTGTGTAATACAGGGCATGTCACCCTGCCCATGTGTCCACTATGCACGTACATGCAGACAGTGCACCTCCACCATGTTCACAAATGTACACCTGCAAATCTTTGCTGCACACATCCCACACGTACTCTCCACTCTCTAACTCATGCTGCCAATACTACACACATCAGCCAAGTGGCATGTGGGCGGACAATAAGCTATTGGAATTAACATAGGTGTAAACAATACTACATTGACAATCATAGATTTAATGCATCATGCCTGCTCAGCTACACCTTCAAGGATATCATTACACTTTACTGCTGACAACATGCTAGCATTGCTATACTGCTATAAAGTCACCCTGTGCATCAGCACCATGTTAGCCTGTTCCTGCATCAATGTTACAGATGACAGGAGGTGGCACAGGTTTCATCATATGCACAGGGTGTGTTGTTGGTTTGCCAGAGGCTTACATTGAGCCATAAAATCGATGTGTGTGTGTGTGTGTGTGTGTGTGTGTGTGTGTGTGTGTGTGTGTGTGTGTGTGTGTGTGTGTGTGTGTGTGTGTGTGTGTGTGTGTGTGAGGGCCAAGAGTACTGGTATGGGCCAATGTGGATGTAATGTGTGCCGGTATGTGTTAGCCCTAGGTATCTGGTTTATGTGTGTGTGTGTCTGCATGCACACAGTTCCACCATGTGGCTGCCATATACGGGGATTTGTGGGACAGCCACAGACTGTACCTGCCAGACTTTACAGATCACCGTCTCTCACCACGGATACTGTACCTGTGCCTGGCAGGGGTGCTACAGACAGTATCAGGTACTAAGCCAGTCTGGGTACTATCCTCAGAGGTAGACATATATACACTGGATCCAGGTGCCTGCTGGGACTGGCCAGAGCCACGTGCATGTGGTCTTCTAGGACGGTCTATGAACAGCCCACCCCAACATTGCTGGGGCTGGCACTGGCACTACTGGAGTGGCTGTGACTTGATGGACGTCCACGGCGACTGCCAGCTGCTGATGTTGCTGGCATACATCCACGTCAACGTCTCAACCATCCCGCACTGTCCTGACACATGGACATGACATTGCGGAGGACATCTAATGTCTCACCCCAACGTCTATCAGTGACCTCAGTGTAATTACGGATGGCACCTGCTAGGTCAAGGATACTGTCAATTACATTGGTGTTATGTGCCCTCTGTGCCCTTAGTCCCTGTCTGGTGTACCTTTCCATACGTGCCTGTGCCTCCATGACAGCCTGGAACATGCGTGAGATTGTAAGACCTGTGGCACATCTGCCAGGGGCATGATGACCAGCAGTGCTCCGATGAGAACCCTGGAATCTGCCTATGTGGTACCATTCCAGACATCTGGCTATGGCTGCTGTGTCCAGATGCATGTGCCATAGATACCACACTGACCTGGCCATTGCCAACTGTACACTGTCCCTTAGCTAAGGGCATTGGTGATGATGGATGTATTGGCAGTATGACTGTGTGAATGGATGGGGTGGACAGTTGTGTACTGTCGATTGGTGGCCCAACAACAGACCCTGGCAAACATACCTGTGCCTCAACACACCTATCCTCATTATCACTATTTGTGTCAGTGATATCAGATTCCTTGCTGCAGTGAACCAGCCCAACCTCAGCACCTGTGAGAGGAAGACAGGAAACACACTTTACGACCTGTACATGATGTCAGAACACATGCACACATACACACACACATGCACACATGAACACATGCACACATGCACACAAATACACTCCTCACTAAAGCAGACACACACACACACACACACACACACACACACACACACACACACACACACACACACACACACTCACACACCACCAGCAATCCAGAACATACTCAATAGCAGTTGATGGTGGGGTACAGTATCACAAGCCAAACAGTCATATCACACATGTCAGCATGCAGGACGTGTGTTGCTCAACAGCATGCAGTGCAAGTGTAGACAGTCCTTGCTACTAACAGTATACATGGCTTTGATGCATGTGTGTTGTTGTTCGGTGATTGGCCTCACCCTGGAACGCAATGTATACATGGACACAACATTGCTGTGCAAGTATTAAAATCTCTTAACTGTCCTGTGCACCATCACTCACAGGTATACATACCATGGCTGGATGTGTATCTGTGTGTCACATAGATATCCATTTCTGATTAGAGCATCTGTGTCTTTAGCAGATAATTGTGGACACAGGTTTAGCCCATGCATGCTGTGTATACACACAGGATCAGTGGTACATGTATACCTGCTGGATTACCATTGGTCCACATAGCCAATGTACAGTAGTTATGGTGAGTGTAGAACATAGCGTGGACATGCCAGTGCCAGCCATGACATGGCATGCTACAGCACAACTGCAACATTTAACATTACACATACCCAATGTGTGTCATGTGACAAGTAGACTACCACCTATGTTGTAGTTCATGGGTACTGAGTTTTTACCAAAAGGGATGACAGTGCAATTTTTGGCATTGAGCCTGAGGCCATGGCTTTGACACCAGGCATCTGTCTCACTATATATGACTCTCTCTCTCTCTCTCTATATATATATATATATATATATATATATATATATATATATATATATACACATCCATTGGTGTACATATACATATACATATAGGCACATATACAGTCCACCTTCATGGTGGGAATATCAATTATGCAAAGGATGTGAGGTATACAGTAATCTAATGATATTGCACAGTCTTGTGAGAAATGCATTTAATGTGTTCTCAGCCCATGTAGCTTTAGCAGGCCTCGCTGGCTGCAACATTGCAAACTTAACAAATCACACCCACAGTGTTTAACCACCGCATGTCATATACCAGCACTGTATGCTGTCTTGTTTGCCACACACTACAACCTACATACAAATATGCACATAACCTTCACCAACATATATATGTCCACCGTTCACATACAGTTGCAGTATGTCCCTTGCTCTATGCACATGTACAGATGTTAATATATATGACACATATATATCTCTCTGTATGTGTGTGCCATACACACACAAGGTCCACACTGTTGTAAGTCCCTGGACCTCACGGCTGACCTGTTGGGCCTTGCTGCAACATGAACAGGTGTCACATGTGAGCACACAGTAATATTAGAGGGTGTGTATATAGCTACAAATGCTAGATTAGCATACTAGCCTGGTACAGCAGTTGCCAATGCTAAGCTACACGTTAATATGACTATCATGCATGTGTTACTCTGTCACATCCATGTTTATATAGCTGTATGCGCTACTCCCCCAAACAGCCATTGTCCACACTACTGTACAGAACACAGATAACATGGATCAGATGTTTGACATTTAATGCTGAGCTACATATGTCACAGTTATGTCCCCGTGCACACAGCTACACACTGATTTGTCCATGGCAGTAGTTATGCTGGACATCTGTGCATATATACGTACTGCTGCCACATATGGATGTTTCAAAGTATGTAGAGTACTCTTCAAAAACATCTGCTACATGCCAGTAAATACATATCTGTTATATACCTTTCCTTTGTATGTGTTGGCATTATTAATTTCCGTGTTCCTTTTGCTTTTGAGTTTGCTTTTGCTGTTAATGCCTCTCTCTCTCTCTCTCTCTCTCTCTCTCTGTGTCTGCAATGGAGTGATTGTGTGTGTGGGCAGCAAGTACAGCCTGCTTTTATAGGTATTTGCACATGTGCATGTGATGGCCTCTGCACCAATTGGTGGCCACCATTTGGTAATTACATGCAGCCGGCTGTGTGGTAATTGCAGTACTCACTATCATAGCAACCCAATGCTATAAATTGCTAAGTCAGGTAGCCTTAGCCCTTTCAGCTTTCCAAAGTGGGGCTCATACTTGTTTGCTGTGGACACCGTTGTTTATGTCAGAAGATTGGTATAGTTCTTATATCTGAAGCTAAGGGTATAGCCAGTGATTTAAATGTTGTACTCAGACCTGAGTGTTGCCACTTCCAGTACACACTTGTCAGTGTAGAATTGTACTCATCCCTGCAAATGCTAACACAAGATACATGGGAGTATGTAGCTTCTTTTCTACTTATACAATTAACTGCCATACAAAAGTAGTTATTGAGATGTATTCTTTTGGCACATGAACTGTTTGTGAACTGCTATACTGTGAATATTAATGTACTCACTTCTGAACAGTTTGTGCTTTTTTAGTGTTGACATTACCACAGGCTGCTCATGAAAACTGGACAATTTCATTACTGAGTATGCCTACCTACATCCTTGGTAGACTCTGAACACACAGGTATATTTTACATTTGGGTAGGGATGCAGACATACAGAGAGAATTATGTGTTCTTGTGTGAATGTTATCTTGCTGGACTTCAAGGGTTGCTGTGTACCTGTTATTTTATCAGGCCAAGTAGTCTGTCTGCATAGCTCCCAACTATGGACCTATCCAGATGGTAGCCAGATGTCAGCCTGTTATTCTTTGTCTGTGCAACGCACATGTCTTTTCAGCACTGGTACAATGGCATTGTTACAGTCAGTTGCTACCAGTACATGGCTACATCCCTTGGTATTTCAGTGTTGTACTCCTACATAAGGGTATGCTTCTGGAACTCCTTCCAAAACTATTTGCACAGTGTGTAACAGCAGAAAAGCTGATATGCCTGTGTGTTTCTGCCTCTGCCAGGCCTCTCAAACACTCAGGTACATATTAGAACAGACTCAGGGAAAAGTAGGGAAAAGTGAGGTACATCTTTAAAATATTAGAGACATTAAGTTGAGACTTTGAGAGAACCAGAGCATATGGATTAATACACCTTTTCTGAAGTACAAGGGGTGTCTAACTCTTACCTATTGTCATTATTCATTAAGTGTAATTCCCCACCTTTCTGCCTAACGTCAGTACTTTTCTGAGGGATTCAGAGGGATACAGCTAAAATTTGTTTCAAAATCAGGGACATCTCTGAAAATTAGTCACAGTTGGGAAGTATGGCCTCTGCCCTAATCAGATATGCCAGTGTTTGTCCTGCTATGATACTGTGTGGGGGTTGTAAAGTGCTGCTGTAACATTATTTCCTGCTAGAATGGCTGGTTCTCTTTTCACAGTCATGTAATGCAATTCCACAACAACTGCTGGTAAGCCACAGAACAAGATTTGTGTTATGACCTTCCTATTTTTCCTTTACATTCACTCATTCTGATGCATGATATATTTATTTCAGCACCAACTTGTATGGTTACTGTGGCTTAGTGGTACTTCATGCAGTTTAGTATGTACAAGGTCCGGGGTTCGAGACTAACAGAGGTATTTTATTTTGCTGCTGAACAGAACAAGGGCCCTCACATACAGAGTGACTAAGGCACTTTTAAGCAGTTGTAAGCAGGTTTGCATGGGTTTGCGCGATGCTTAGCAATGCTTAGCTAAGCACACACAAGCGCACACAGGCACACACTCGCGCAAACCCGCTAACTACTGCTTAATAATGCTTACTCCCGCTAACCCCCGCGCTCATTTCTTTGAAAGAAAAGAAAATGGGGAGATAGGAAAGTGATGAAAAAGGAGCACAAAGAGGGAAAGACAGTAGGGAAAACAGCTCAGGATGTGCAGGACAGGTGTAGGGAAGGTCCATAGCTGCCCATTTCTTTAACAGCAACAGCTGTGCATATGCAATAAATTTCGAGGGAAATATGAAACCTTCAACCCCTGTGAGAGGGGTGAGGACAACAAAGTATGTTGTCCTGCCAATTAAATATCAGTTTATGTGTCCAGCGGACATGTGTGCAAAATGGGCAGCTATGTATGGGGCGTAATTTTTTTTGGGGAGCAGATTACCCTTTTTTCTTTTTTTTCAGGTGAGAGTGGAATGTGGGGTAGGGGAAGTAGGTATATTTGGGAAGGTAGGTTGGGGAGGTAAACAGATAAGACAAACAAGACACATACAGGGGCGGAATATGACACATGTGGTGGGTGAATACCATTGACGGGGAAGGATGTTTGGAAATCGCAAGCCCATGAGCCCACAGATGGCAACAGTGGAACTGAGATCCCCACCCATGGGCAGTCACCACTGCTCCTTCACAGCCCAGAGGATGGCTGTGCTGGGAGCTGCATAGGAGGGGCAGGCTCACCCGTGAGTCGCGCCACTCGTGCCTCAAGCTGATGTAGAGGATCAGTGAAAGAATGCTCGATCTCCCTATGCTCCACAGCCCGGACCGTTCGGAGGGTGATAGGTGGCCCTCCTCCGCCCACGCTTGCACGTGGGGGATGAGCCCCATCCCCTGCAGCACTTCCACCCGAAGGTGGCACAGGGCCAACAGAGGAGGAGGTCCCAGGCTGGGCACCAGACTTGCTGGTGCCAGGTGCCATCGCCAGCTGAGGTGGGACAGGTGGGTCTGCTGGGACCGGCCTTCCCATACGTTTTGTGTTTAGGAGGATTTAATGAAAATATGGATTAGTAACAGTCAACAGCATTCCCAATTAGTTATAACAGAATGCAGAAGTATTCCCATTAACCCAACACACCAGAGTTACAACAGTTGAACAGCAAGCATGACACATGCATATATGGAACAACAGTGGACATTACAACAGCATGCAGGTTTAATTGATGGCAAAGGGCACCAATATTGTGGTATTTGAACAGGGCACATGCATCAAAATAAATGCAGATATTTATAAACCAATAGGACATATGTCCCAACAAATGTTTTGAGATTAGACATACCCATTGAGGTGTGGAATTGCATTTTTTATGCACATACAGTAGGGTGGAAAATGATAGCTCCATTAACAGCTTATATATCCTTCTAGTTTACACTACATTCCTATTAACTGCAGTTATATGTCCCCTACATGTATTATTACACTACCCAATTTTCCTTAATTCGTGAAATGGGTTTTGCTAGATCTTTATATACATGGGCTGTATCTGACATAGAAACTGTCCGGGATGCAGATGTTACTACTACATATTTTGTGAGTTGCTCAGACCCACTGCTGCTGAGATGGTACACTGACAGCTCTACTTTCCTATACTTATCTAGATATGTTTAGGTGAAATTAATCAGTTATATGTTAACAGCTCCTTACATTTCTGCCAGCACAATGACATTTCTGGGGAACACAATACCAAGCTACTCATGTGCCAGATTAACCTGTACATGCTGGGCATGAACCAACAGTGGAGGACTGTAAATATGCTTAAAAGCTACTGGCACTCCCTTCATCGACTTTATATGGGCCTACCCAACTGTGTGTTAACAGCGCTTAGTACAACAGTACTATTTCTATAATGCAAGAGTACAACAACATATCAAAGAAAATGACACAGACACACTCCAGGAATTATACCTTTATTAAAGACTTAAAACACTTTTCTAGAGGCTCTCTCATTTATTTTATATAACAGTACATGCAGAATAATTACTAGATAATTATTATATGTTTATTTATTGTGTTAAAACACTTTTTTCAGACTCTCTCATTTATTTTACATAACGGTACAAGCAGAATAATTACTAACCTGCCTGGTGGTGCAGCCTTAGCAGCCTATCTGCATAGGCTTGCTGATTCGCAGCACGGACACCTGCAGCTGTGAAGTAAATGAAGTGATATTGAGACATACCTATCCATAGTATACACTGGAATAGCAATTTTTACATACTTAATTCCATGGCTACTTACTCAGTAGTGGGGCATTTTCCATCTCACAGGCCTCCTGGATCCACTGGTCCAGTGGATCCACCTTGCGTCTCTTCAGGTCTGTGTGGTGGTGTCTGACCTGCTCACCAGTCCGAGGGACACCTGTGGCACTAGTGAGTTCATGAGCTAGACAGTCCCAGGCTTCCGGTTTGTATTGGGTGCCCTGGTACTGGCACCACAGGAGTCTATCCTCATGATTATGGACAAGGAGCCAAACCATTACTTTTAACTCCTCAATGCCCCAACGTTGCGTTCGAAAATGAGAGCCCTCTCCAGCACCGGTCATTGCTGCCTGCAGATGGGAGCTACAACCAGTTATGGCAAGTATTCCCGCCTATGGAGCTTAAATATGCATCATTTCCCGCACTTATTTGTGATTGGCTAGTTTTGAAAAAACTCAGCTGAAGGTACACCTGCTTAGCAATGGGTAAACTTCCATTGATATGTATGTGTGTGTTGAAAGTGCATGCTTATAAAAAGCTGTTATGGCTTAGTGGTTCAGTACTGTGATTATGGTGCACAGTATCGCAGGTTTGAGGCCTGTCATTGCTTTTTATTTTACTACTGGCCAGACCGGCTAGGAGGTGTGGCTGTGTTTTACCGACTTTGCTCAACTTTACCCGATGTTGCTCTATGTTGCCTGACGTTGCTTAACGTTGCTCTAGATTGCCTGACGTTGCCCACCATTGCTCTACGTTGCCCACCATTGCCCGACGTAGCGCTGGTTAGCTCGGTGCGCAGCTCCGCCAAAGCTATTGCGCTAGTTAAAGCAGTGCTTAGCTATGAACAATTGTATTTAAATATGCTTAATACTGGTAAACTTTGCTTAGCAGTGCTTCACATTGCTTAAGATACATTACTTATGCATCCATCAGTATGCATAACCATTTCACTTTCTTTTATATATATATATATATATATATATATATATATATATATATATATATATATATATATATATATATATATATTTATATAATTTATTCACTACTACATAGGCCATTTCAATACTTTTGACTAAAATTTAAATGATAAATGTCAGGTATTATTTTTATATACAGATTTCCAACAGAAAATATAAAGGGGAGTGGTGGGACTCGAACTGGGAATGCCTCCTATTTGTGCGAAGGCTCTACCACTATGCTATCTTGCTTAATTTGCATATAAGTTTCTTATTATCCTCTTTGATGTCTAAACTGCTAACTGTAGCTAAGCAATGGGCAAACCCGTGCAAATACGGGTAGCTATATCGGGAATAATAAAAAAAAATAAAATTTTACATTTTGTAATTGTACAGGGGTTAAGAATGTGGGGGAGTGTAGTGTTGGGTATGTACACATTCGAGTGGACTCGCTCATGTCAGTTGACATTTCCCAATTGAAAGACTTGCAGGGGCATGGATTTTTGGACTGCTCGGCAGTCCGACACGCCCCCTGCACTCGTGCACGCTCCGTGTTAGCCTTAGAGTTGAGGCAGCTCGCCCTCATTAATATGCATGGCTCACTGCCGTCTTACTCATAGACTGCAGTTTCCGTGTAAGACTAACTTAGTCTTACACGAAAGGTTAGTGAATCCTGGGGACTGTCTATTTTGAGTCAATGTGCACTTCCTGTCTTTCTTATTTTTGTCATTTTACTGCCAGTATCTGTATTTAAACAACACATTTTATGACGTTCTTGAGATCTGATCCTGATATGTTTGTTCAATTGCTGCCCTCTACACCCATGCCTTACAAGCTGCATATTATGTGATGAGGATAGCTGTCAGAATCAAAAAAGTACTGTTCTAAGTAGATGAATTAATAGTACATTAAAAAACAAATCCATGCCTAACCATATATAGATGCTTATAACGTGTTGCATTTTTTTCAGGTGTCAGTTTAAATGATGACATAAGCAAGTATTTCTGGTTCCACCATTCTAATGGAGACACAATGTCAGTTCAAGATCCAGTGCAAATGAATCTCTGTGCTGCTGTTTGGACTACTGTCTCCTACATTGTGGCTGACATGGAAGAAATGTTACCAAGAAACTGACATTCAAGCATGTGATTCCTAGGTAGTAATGCATCATGTGGTGTACAGCTGTCTGGGCAACTTTCTTTTTCTCCAAACCAGTTTTTCAGTTACTGCTGCTACCTAGAAGCTTGTTTTAAATCAAGCACACTGAATAGTTTGGTCTGTTTTGCATTATGTCTTTACGTTTATGTAATAACGGTAATGTTGTATGTAAATCTTGGAATGTTGGCAGTATGTTATAAATGATGGCACTCTGCCCTAAATTGAATCAAATAAAATAAAAAAGCAGTGAATCAAGATTTAACAAAAATGACTGTAACCAGGGTTATGGGATTATACTGTTTTCTGTTAACTAGAGAAAAATGTTGCCTCTTAGGAGAAGGTGATCTGCTGTTTGATGTTCAAACAGGGTACTAGCTAGAAATTAATAAATAAATGAATGCTTTTATTGTCAGTGTAATTTATTTGAATGTTTTGTTTTGTACTTTCCTACTTGTTTTATAATTTGTGACTTCTACATTGCAGTCATATTATATGTGTCCTTTAGATTATTCAGTAGCAAATCTATTTTGCATTTTTCATTGTACCTTAGTCATTTTCTGTTTTCAAATATGGCATTGATTTTTAGCAAAGTTTTATTCTGTGCAGTATGTTTGACTCTTCCAGTAGGTAGAAACTCATTTCCACTAATGTGATTATCCACAGGTGTTCTCCCATACTTTGTTCTGATGGGGGATTCCAGGGACATCATATCCTTCCTCCCGTAACTGATTTGGTGCTTCTCTGACATAATTAACTTTGTATGCTTAATTGCTTGTATTTGGCTTATCTTCACTGTTTCCATGTGCACCGATGAAGCTTGGCATCATACTGCCTAAGTATACCTCACAATCTTTGCTAAAAACTAATGTCTTTTGGCTTTTCCCGGTTAGGGGTCGCCACAGCAGAACTCTGGTCTGCTAATGATTGGCAGTGGATTTTTACGGTGCCGAGGTGCTAGCCCAATGCCCAACCTTCAAAGAAGGCACACCCATTCACGCACGCACCTACCTGCATGTCTTTAAATGTCACTCGACCGAGGGGAGGACCGCGGTCCCGCACATAAAATAAATATGACATCCAAAAATTTTAAATAAATATTTATTTGACATTTATTGACTGGGTTGGTCCAGCTGGGACAGAGCCTTTTTCAGTGGAGACCTGGGGAGAAAAGTTCCACAATTACATAGTCACTTAGAACATGTAACTAAATTAAAACAGTACATAGCTAATTAAACCAGAAGTCCTTGACAGTGATGAACTACAATGCTGTGTTTAACACGGGTAGCATTTCACTTAAATCAGCACAGTACAGTAGGTGCAGTGTAGAGTAGAGTTAGACAAATAAATAATTTACATTCAAGTAAAGGCAGAGTACATTAGGTATGGTGCAGACTAAGGCAAAGAAATAAAAATGTACATCCTTAGTCATCAGTTCAGCTGAATGGGAGCAGTGGGAGAGATGTAGTTAGGAACAGAAGATTATGTTAGCAAATATGTAAATTAACAGAGATGGAGGGGGATTCAGTGGAGAGGGTTAGCCAGTTAATGTTGACATCTCCAATGAGTATTGTTTCATTGGGAATGTCAGAGCAGAGAGAGGAAAGGATACTTTCCAGTACTGGGATGTTGTAATCAGGAGGAATGTAGATTACGGCTATCTTAAGTGAAGTGTGGATATTCAAATATTTGGAAAAGTCTGTTTTAAAAATAGCCGATTTCTCCCATGCTAACAAAACCATGTTAACATAAATAGCTTATGCCCATCCGTACCACATTCACCTGTTTACAAGTTTTATCTCCAAATTTAAAAAGTTATTTTGTAGTACTACTAAGGTCATATCCAAAATTAAATTTACCTGCTCAGTCCTTGATGCTTCAAAGGTTGAAGGACTACCATGAAAGAGGGCTACACCATCTTCAAAGGGATAGATGAGAATAAATTGACTGTATCAATTGCTAAAAAAACTGGGAAAGTAGCTAAATCTGTTGTTAATCTTGCTAGGAAGCCCCAAGAGTCCTTTATCATGAGTTTTAATACCAAAAATAAATTTTAAGGACCTATCAATAAAGACAACCAAAGGATGCCTTTTAAATCCACTGGCTGCCACAGTTGGCCTGAAGGGTGGGTTTACAAAATTCTTATGAATTTTAGGGATCCCAAAGACTGAGGAGACAAAAGGTTTTGTCGACTTTAAGAAATTTGTATACCCCTACAGACACTCTGTCTTCAATCAGTAGATTTTCCAGAAGCATATAAATTCTATGATTGGCTACGTTGATTTCATTTCTAGACACAGGTTATGCGAATTATTGTCTTGAGGAATTTTGGACATCACAAACGAGTAGTTAATAGAATCAAATAAAACGACCCCCCCCCCCCCTTCATCCAATAATTCACTTTCTTTTTTGGACAAGTGGTATGCTGTTTTAAATTTTTTGTAGTTATCAATTTGGTATAGGTCTTGCATACAAGCTTGTTTAAAGACTTGTAGAGCAGGGTATAAGGGTGGGTTAAAAATACTTTTTCTCTTTACTAGTTCTTTCTCTATATTACTATCCTTAACTTTCTCATCAACCATAAGCACTCCTAGTAAAATGTTTTAACTCTACTAAGGTATCTGAAATATTAAATTTTCTTGAATGAATACATTTAAGCCTTTTTCGAAAATCCAAAAAGGTTCAACAGCTATCTGTATATTACTGTAGTTGTAAATATTATAACCTACAAAGTAATCCACAGAAACACGAACCAGGAAAAGGAAAAAAAAAATGCTCCATGATCACCGCAAACCACACCACATTTATTTAGAACAAGTACATAAGTGCTTTTATATGCAACTATTAGACTTCTTCAGATAACAGAAAGGAAGTGTTACACTACTAATGAAAACTTTTGAAATCACGTGACACTTTTGCACCAAAAATTTTAAAACAACAGTGCAACTAAAATGCAATAAAGACATTAGTATTATAAAAGTTAAAAATATTTAAAAATACATCACTTTTTATTACAATACCAAACAATAAAAACATTTAAGAATATTGCACATAAATGCATAATAATTTATTTTAAAAATGTATTTAAAAAAACTTCTAACGCTGGTAAGCTTTTAATTTCAGTAATCAAATGTTGGATAGAGTACCATTAAGTCCAGGGGGGTTATGTGTATTAAGACATAATTGCCACAACTCCTCATTTTTCTCTAAAACTAACCCCAAGAACCCCCCTGGGGTTGACATCAAGCTGATCTAACACCACAAATTTAAAACAGTGTGCCGGGCATTCACTTAAATATTTAAACAGAGTATTATTGTCAGTTTTTCTTCTGATGGCATACAAATGTTGATAAATTCTTTCTATCAATATGTGTTCAGTCTTTCCTACGTAGAACACTGAACGGTTCTGGCATAGGGTCACATAAACCATCCCTTTTTACAAGCAGTTGTGTCTACCATTAATATACAATGTTTAATTTTTTATTACATGATCCAGACACAGGCCCCCAGATTCATGAAGTCTGTGCCGGGTGCAGGTGTAGCGTATGCGGGACAACGTCAAATATGTCTGCCGAGCGATTCAGGTACAAACCAACTCCATGTGCACTGCCAGCGTACACCAGATCTACGCAGCCCTCAGCATAGGTATGCAAATCACCCCATGCGCAGTGTCGCTCCATGCTAATGAAGGCATACAGCGATTCACGAAGTGGTGCAGGCATAGCGCAAGCCCATGGAAATGTAAACCAAAAAACATGGTTTACATTTTCCAAAACAGAACATTGGAGTTATGGAAGCGGACCAGACTCATGTATTACAAAGTTAACATATGCCAATGGCGAAATACACAGCCAATGGCACAAGAAAAGATGTACAACACCTAAAAAACAACATTTAATGTCATGTCCACAGTAACGCAGAGTACAACCGCAGGGCATGTGTGCGCAAACAGGAATACAAAGGCAATATATACAAATGTCATAAAATCGCAATGAAAGACAAATTAGGATTGCACCATAATATACAATGGTAGGCATGGCACACCACAAGCAAGGCGCAAGTGTTGCCAGGGGCCCGCGACAGTGTTTGGCGCTGTGACTATGAATTAGTAGTCAGTGCCATGCAAATGAGGCAGGTAATCCTGAATCGCAAACGTCCCGCCGGATTAAGGATGTACCTGACGGCACAGCGCTATAACACCGAGGAGTGTATCAGAGGTGATACATGACAGCAGAGGGGTGTGCCACCGTATCAGTAAGCACACTGGAGCAATGCAAATCTGGCCTGGCCGTTGCTAAGCAAAGTTGCAGGACAGGGGTGGGGAGGAAGGTATAGAACAGTTTAGCTGAGAGCGCACATGGTGCCCGAAAGCGCATGTGTACGGGGATGAAATCGTGCCTGAAACCCGGTAAGCGGATGCACGCACCGCGAACAATAGCACAAACAGGAAGGTCAGGGGAAGAAAAAAAGGAAATGCCGAAGCAGGGTAATTGGCATACTAATGAGCAATTAACACCAATCAACTCATGGCGGCCAATCGATGGCAGTAGACAAGCCTGCATGCAAAAACCTGCAAAACAGGATAGGGGAGGCATAGGATTGCAAAGAAAGGAGGGGAGGACTTGGAATGCAAAGATAGGAGAACTGTCATAGCAGAGCAAAGCAAACCCACAGTAGATCGACAACAGCACACAGTACGCAAGATAAGCCAGGTCTATGAATGCAGGCAGCTGGATGCCTGCCAGCAAATGGTAGGTGTAACGTGCACAAATGTAAACGGAAGGGCAGGAGGTAATTCACAGCATCCAAATGTAATGCAACACCAAAGGCAGCACAATAGTGGTTCCGTTAATAAAACACAGAAGATACCCTGTAGCCACGATCATACATACACACCCTATGACATCATCAGTGTTCACAGCAAAACAGTATAAAGTGTGAAAGCACCCAACACACACCTGTGTATTCCCAAACGCCATACCATAGGTGTAAACAGACGGGGAACTTTTAAAATGTACATGTTGGGAGCTGCCATAGCTGTGATTCATCAGCATGTGTTACAGACTGACGGTGTTGTGGAGGATAATGCTGACAACCACCGTAGGCCTCGGAGGAGGAGAAGAGTGTTCAGACCAAGGGTAACGTACCAGGGGCTACATGATCTGGAGATAGTAGAGCATTACAGGGTGGACAGGGACATCTTACAGCAAATAGTAGAGCTGTGCCGGCCACGCCTGAGAACCAGAAACAACAGAGGGAAACCCATCCCAGTGGACACGAAGGTATGTGTAAGCTTGCGAATACTAGCCACAGGTACCTTTCAAAGGCCAACTGGACATATAATGGGGATCTCACAGGCATCAGCATCCAGGGTACTACACCAGTTCCTTAATGCCATGTTACCACATGCCAATGAGCATATATACTTCCCCCGAACTCAGGAGGAGTTGGCCAGCAATATGCGTCACTTCCACCGTGTGGCAAACTACACGGAAGTACTGGGTGCAATAGACTGCACGCACATACAAATCAAGTCACCACCCAGTGAGTATGGTAGGCACTACATAAACCGCAAGGGATTCCACTCCAACTGCCAGGTCGTGTGCAATGCCCTGGGCATTATCATGGATGTGTGTGCTGGCAGCCCTGGAAGCTACGACGACTCCCATATCTGGCATGCCTCACAGCTGTATCAGGTATTTGTCAGGGGGGACATCCCACAAGGTCACCTTGTGGGGGATGCTGGCTGTGCACTGGAGCCGTGAATGATGACCCCCATCAGAAATGCACACACACCAATGCAAGAACGCCATAATGAGGCACACACACAAACCAGAATCATCATAGAGTGTGTGTTCGGGATGCTGAAATCACAGTTCTGGTGCTTGGACACATCTGGTGGAGCCTTGCAGTACTCTCCAGGCACGTGTGCCCACATCTTCATAGTATGTGCCATGCTACATAATATGATTCTGCAGAAACAGCTGCAGCAGGGTCAAAATGGGGGAGGGCCTCACAGCCCACTGCAATTGCCAAGACCAACACAGGCACAGAGGGATCCAGACCACGGACACACTG
This sequence comes from Protopterus annectens, assembly GCF_019279795.1. Classification (NCBI taxonomy): domain Eukaryota; kingdom Metazoa; phylum Chordata; order Ceratodontiformes; family Protopteridae; genus Protopterus; species Protopterus annectens. The sequence goes on from NC_056731.1 coordinate 1,592,049,718, forward strand.
TGCCAGCCCCAGTAGGCAGACGGAGGCGTGCCCAATATGCCTACGCCTTGGCAAAGAGGGAACGTATAGCACATACCTTGACAGTGTAGGCTCCCACGGACTGACACCCCTCCCCATCTGCACACACAGTAACATGGATGGCGCACAAACACGACTACCTATAAATTGTGATGTATAGGTGGCCCACTGTGGAATCCTGCATAGGCAGCCCTCAAACATTGTACACGCAACAGCCATTGGAACACGGAAATATCAACACCTGAACAGTAGATGCGCCTATCAGCATCTGTCGGTGCTGTGTGTATAGGTTCTCAGGTACATCGGTAGGTACATGCCCGATTGTCAGAGGCAAAACACCAAACGGGGCAAACAGTGATTCCCGTCGCCACAACATTGAATAAGCAACTGTTGCTTACTGGAGCAGAGGCAATCGCGGGAGCACATGTGTGTAAGCACTGTCCTACACACAGTCATCACGGATTACCTGCCGCGTTACTGAGGGGCTCCACAAAATGTAATCATGGATGTTGTGTCAAGGCAGGGGATGTACCCATGACAGGCATTCATCACCCCGGCATGCTGCATCCACGGTCGTATGAAGGTGTAGCAAATTATCGGGTGTAGCTAATTGTGATATACATACCCAGTGCCGGAGTACAGCCAGTAAACATCACATGGACATACCATTAACTGGACCCATCAGTTTGTAAACTAATGGAGTTATCCATATGAGTGTAGTGTGGAGTAACTGCTGTAGTGTACTGCACATACAAAATGACATAATTCGTGTACAACCCCCAGATGTCCAAGTGGTACATGCAGTGACTGTCGTGCATGTTCCCGGTCCCTCGTCCCGCAAGAGATGTAACGTAATCCCGATGGCACGGGTAATGCATTCCGGATGCAGGTCATCAGAATATGTGTAGCACACGTTAGCAGGAATAAGCATTGCCCACAGCTGGTAAGCGATGTTTAAATACGACTATACAGATATGCGCGAAACAGGGCTAAGCGTCACCGACCACTGCGCAGATCACGGTCAATGATGTACAGAACAGCAGCATTAGTCACCCCTGAACAAATAGCGCCTGCTCTGAAGGGTACAATGACCACTGCCAGGAGTGGAACAGGCAGTCATGTATACAATCACCCAACACTATTGCTAGGCAAGATGTACGTACAGTAGGGTTGCCACAGTTCAAATGACCAATGTGGGACATACGCCAGATGTCTGCAGGACGACACATACACCCGGCCAGTACGAAAACCAGAACATCAGTGTTTTGCATAGATAAAAAGCTTATTCTAGTAATGGTCGCAGGTACGTGTTCCATGTCCTGTAACATGTAGGTGGGTCAGATACAGAATAAGAGTGTTATGCAACCATGACATAAACTATAGGGAATAGGTCTGTCCCAAAGTCGCAGGACATTTGCTATGTTCACAAATATTTCGCAGGACACAACTGCACAAAGAGGGATTGTCCCTCGCAAAGTGCGATGGGAGGTAATCTTAACCTATGGCAGGTGTGTAATATGACAGGTACAGACACAAACGTGCGGAGTCCAGGAAACACAGTATACACTGACAAACACACAATGAAAGGCGTAGTAGCGTGCCTGTCACCACCCCTGTCCGAGATATGTATATATATATATATATATATATATATATATATATATATATATATACGTAGATATATGTAGATATATATATATATATATATATAAAATACAGATAGAAAGGGCGATAGTGTGATATATGTCAATATACAAGGGGTCACTGACATCTGCAAATATATAGATAGGTCGACGACATTCAAAACACCTTTGAGGTACAAATAAACAGGATACCGCCAACTATGGAACGTGTCACACACCGGCACGCATAACCAGGAGGCTGAAAGACAGAAAGAACACAGTACTGGAACAGTAGAACCGCGAGCAATATGACGATAGTAAGGACATGTAGTCACCGCTGACGGCGGTGCGGTCCACGTAGGTACCGTGTACAACTGTGGTTGTGAGTGATGTAGTCTGTGTATGTGTGTGTTGAGGGTGCCATGTGTGTTCCTGTGTGACTAAAGTGTGTGTGTGTGTGTGTGTGTCCACATCGTGTGTCTGTAGGTGGCAACTCGGAGGTAGATGATTACGGCAGGTGCGGGTATAGCTAGCCGTAGGCATGCGGTAAACACCTGTCCCACATTGGGAGGGACAGCCCCACCTGGGCAGGTGTGTCCTGACATGAAACATTACAAAGGGCAACTGTCCGAGAGTTTAGGACATTAGTATGTCCCAAATAATATGCAATAGTTGCAGGAAATACTCATGCCTGTATGTAAGAAACGGAAATATTATATGCAAAACGATAAGTAGTGAAGGACCAAGAACAATTGGTATGTAATGAGGATAAAAGTATGTGCTATCCTGTATACTGACCATGGCCATATGTCAGCCTGTAAACACCTCTGTGTGACCCGCAAGTGTCCAACTATGGCCATATGAAAAGGTGGCAAGCCATGTGACAGAGGGTCTGACACCAACACCACTGCAATGACTGCAAATATCTGGGACAGACATACATGGGATAGCGGTCATTTACAAATATCCCTGCACATATCGCCGTACATCCGGAGGTATGGAAGTATCAACCTCACCTGCATACCATATAGAAACCAATTAACAACGGCCCAAAGTAAATTCCCGTAACAGAAGTCTATTAAGTGATAACACTGTAATTAGGGAAGGGGCCCACACACACATATATATGGACTACGTAGAAATGCAAGCCCCACAAAACCGTATATGCTACGTACACCCGCCTACATCCCCCACACTAGAAACAATAGCAATACAGACCGTAACCACAGCCCAAACATCTAGTTAGTCAATTACATATGCTGAACCGTTAACATACCTTGTGAGAGACACATTTAAAGGTGCCATGCAAAATTGTATCCATCGTATAACGGAACAAACGGCGATGTTACAGGTGTTTGCAATAGTCCTTTATCAGACGGGTGGGATGACAGGTACAGTCACAGGTAGAACCACATACTCAAGCCGTTACACACAATCCACAGGGGACATGACTCCAAAATAGACTTGGCTCTACACATAGCAGTTGCAATTACACACAACAAAACACAATACAGGCTGTTTCCCCGAAGGCAGGGCAAATGGCCAACGCCCAAGTGGAGAATTCAGTTATACCCCACTGTTGCCGTGTAATTGGTGAATGGAGTAGCTGAACAGCTGAAGTGCACGTAATTAGTCACACCGGACCACCAATTGGTGGCAGTAAACCACATGTTGCAGGTATAGACGTATATAAGGATGACTTGCCAGATATGCAAACTGTATGCTCATACAGTAAAACAGTTGAAAGAGTGATACAGAAGAGTGAGATAGAGATGAAACACCAGAACGATATCAAGGTATGTAGAACACTAACTGTATGTATAGTATGTTCTGTATTACGTTATGTCAGTGTATGCATAGCCTGGTTTGCAGTAATTAAAAGTGTCCGCCATGCATAAAGTGGGGAATGGTATTTATGTAGTGATGTCTTGCTGATCGTACTAATGCTTGTAGAAGATGTGCGTCCAGCAGTGGGCCACACGGTAAATAGCACAGACACCACAAGGGATGCAACATGACGGCTTTAAACAGAACAATGTCATACAATCCGCCGTCTGCAGCAGGGTATGTCCAATAAGTACATGCCATAGCAGGGGATAGTATATGTAGATATACTGTAACGGTACACATGTGTATGGGCATATAACGTCAATGGCATGTCTAAGGTGGACCCTCTGTGCAAGTATGCTTTGAATTATGGGATACCATGTAAAACATGTGTAATGTATAGTACAGTAGATTGATATGTCAGATATGCTACACAGGAGAACAGGCATATGATGCATAACAAAGGTATCATATACTGATGTGAGTAGTATGTAATTAATATATGTATAAACAGTTATGATGAAATAAATAATATGTAATCCACTCTGTGCATTTGCAAAGGACGCAAACATTACTCCCATACTAGAATAGCAGAAGAGATGTGACAGACAAACATGAACATGATTGGCGTGTACAATAACAGTATACATATGGCCTGTAGTCACGAGACATTGTAATAGCGTGACAGCCAATCTAACTGGAAGGGCTATACCAGTTACCATGCACAAAGGACATGTAATAGCTCCACAGGTTCATAGTGGGATACCATGCAGTCTGGCAAGTCTATGTGTAACAACAACTACAGTGTGCACACCAGCGGCACCTCTCTAGGGTAGTGTCCTGTGAACAGAAGAGCCATGTGTAACCTGCATCTCTGCACAGTACAGCCACTGCAGTGATCCCTGGCATACATGTGTCCACCATCCACCAAGCGAGGTATTACATGAACACTGCTACTGACTGTCCATGCGTGATGTACATAGGAATCATGTCCCAAAGCATGGTGATTGTCCGGTCTGGGAATGCAACCCCCAAGCACATGCCATACACTGTCGCGTGTGTGCACATATCCATGAGCATCATGCCCATAGTGGTTATTGTGTATGCAGTGTATGCGGAGTATATCCATAAACATATTTGCAGACATGGGCCCTGTCTTTGCAGCAGAGGTCACCCCTGAGTATGTAGTCCGCAAATGTGTACAGACGTGGTGTCTGTACATAAGCCACAAACTTTAACAGTCGTAGCTCAATAAACGTCATGGTGTTTTAATGTTGAGTTATGTAAAGCTGTTGTGTAAGGTACACCCTAAGCGGGGTGTTGTACCCTTGGATGTGTGTATAAGTCCGGTGTTCAGAGGTACAATGGGTGCCTATGTACCAGCTACACACCCAGTACAGACATGTGTGGACATGTAGAAGGATATCCACGCCACAGTGGCAATGTGGTAATCACAGGAGTATGTGCGACATACATGTGTCTTACAAACATGTACAATGCGACATGTATGTAGGGGACTAACACCTATGTGATAACCAGTGGGTGGATGGTGTACTGCAAAGGTGATGTTCATACCAAGTGTCATGCAGGTAGAGGCCATGATGTTCATATCGGTATCCGTCACAGTGACACCCATATGGATGGGGTCTGTATCAGCTGGTGGAGCAACAACGGTGCTGGGTATGCAGTGGTCTGTAAAGCTAGGCAGGGAAGTCCCCTCAGTGGTAGCCTGTACCTCAGGGAAGCATATACCGAACATGAGGGCCCCATGACTGAGGACTGTGGTATGCCAAGTGTAACTGGAATGCAGTATGTGATATGGTATGCCACCCTCAGTGTGTGTGTGTCCCGTCCATTAGCCACTTTGCATAACATCCGGAGACATATGTTGTGATGTGCAGGTGGATGTGTATGTTGTCAATACCAGAATGGAGAATGGTGCTGAATGGCAGCGAGAGGGCAGTGCAGGCCGTGTGGACACCCGTGTCATCATCAACTACTCTGGCGACTGTATGAAAGGTGTTCAACAGGTGTAGGAGGCATGCTGTGGCCCCAACAAGACCAACCCAGCTGGCATCAAAGGACTGGAGCACAACAAAGACTCAGCGAATGATGTCCATGATGATGTGCCCTATAGCCGTGCATAACAATACAGTGAGGTGTGTAGGGCAATAGTCCCAGTCGTGCATTGTGGCACCACCTGTGTGGAGTGTTACTGTCATTGTGTGCCAGTCAGGGGCCACAATGTCTGGTACAAGGCTATTACTGAATATGGTGTCCCAGTGGGGAGACATGCTGTTCAGAGGTCTGTGGACATCACAGCCTGGTATATTGTAGGGTGACAAGGGGCCTGTGTCCTAGGACATATAGAGTGCAGGTCAGTACTGTGTAGGTGTGACTGCAGGTACACCACAATGTTCCTGCAAGGAACATGGCCCTGCAGGGAGTGAGAGGGTATAATGTTAGCATTGAAGCCATCAGACAGCATGTTGCCAACATCACCTGTTACTGTCATGTTCCAGAGTGACAGTTGTATGTGTGAGCAGATGTGGGTATTGCATACGACTACTGACATACCACCATAATGCCTTGTGGTACATCTCGGAATGTGTCGCAGTAATGTGTACGTAGCTAGTTATGGAGTATGTGATTGACTGTGTACATGAGAATAACTCTATTGCCACATGTACAACATAGTCATCATAGTGACAGGCAATAGCACTGGTATGTGCCAGTTGGACATGCCTGTATATAAGTGGTACGTGCCAGGTGGACACGCCATATAAACCACCATGTCCCACGAGGTATGTCAGTGATGTGTGTATGAAAGCTGTTGTGCAGTTATCAAGCTGGAAATGTATGGACAGACAGTGTACCTGTGAGGACTGGTGTGAAATGGGTGCTAAACTAAGCAGTAGCTCATAATGTGCCAAGAAGCTCTAAACAAGTGCTGAGCATGCCCATACATTACAGATAGGGTGTTGGATAATATCAACCCACAAGTGTTGACAACAGTCATGATTAGTGGCACCGCATCAGAACACGGCCGGGTATGGTTTGCAAGTCCATGAACCATTATCAATGTAGATGTTAGCAGTACAGATGTACAACAGTGCGGATGTTCGGCTACAGATGCCTTTGTATGTCACAGGAGTGTTCTACTAGTGGCCTTTTGACAGACTCACAACTACTAAAGGTGCTACAGTGACATGTGCATATCACACAGTGTCAGCTACAGTAAACCAGGTTTAATGTGTTGTACCCCACCCGCATTGTAGCCCATACCACACAGACAAATGTCAACCATCTGTGTATGTGAGGATGTGAATGGCCATGACCTATGGGCAGTAGTTGTCACAGTGTTGCGAACAACATACAGAATGGGCTGTGTGTGTGATGTGTGTGACATATGTGCACATTCTGGTGGATGATATCAGCAATGATACCACTAGGGGAATACACCCATACCCATTAAGAAACACCTAGGCTGTGATCAACAGTATGGACACTGTGTTAGGGATGGTGTAGTATAGTACACCTCCCTGAGCTGGAGACATCTCCTGGCCCTTTAGGTAGTCATCCAAGGTACCCATGACATGACAGGGTGGTATCCATGAGCACGGAGAATATTGGACAGGCATACACAGCACCCATGTGACCAATATTGGAATACACATCACCCTCCAGGGGTAGGGCCCATGTGTGGATGGCCGATACCAGCCTCCACAAGGGTGGCCTAATGGTTAAGATGTTTGCCTTGCAAGCACAAGGTGTAGAGTTTGAGTCTCACAAGGGATAATTGGCTAGGCTTAAAATGGCTCGCAAGAGCAATTAGCTTAGTACTAACATATGAATATGAATCTAACATATGAGGGATCCTGTGGCCCTACCAAGGCTGACCAGTGAGTCACCCCACCCACGGGAATGTACACCACTGTGTAACAGCCCCACCTGTTGTTGTAAAGTATGTCCATGGGACTGCACCCCCAGAGTGTCGTCTCTAATCTGTTGTGTACCATCATGGCTCTGTGTGGAATAGCATGAACCATATTGTCGTGTAAGTGCTAATGAAGTGCACTGGGGTGTGTCTCAACGTTTGCATGTGCATTGTCCACCTGCACGTGTGTCACAACAACAACTACCGCTGTCATACGACAACTGTAGTTGGTGTTGTAGTACTCATCTACTGTGTATGCCATGAAGTGTGTGGTGCCGGTATGTGGCTAACAAGGGTGGGTAGCAGATGTTCAGATTCCACCAATGAGGGGATAACCCCAGGTGTGGAACAGCAGTCACATGTTGGTAGTGTCCATGTCAAGGATACTGTTGGTCTTGGAGGTGGTGTATGGGTCGAACCAGCCGAGCGGAGGTTATGACTCACACACAACGTACGGCTAATGTGTCAGTACATGTGCAGCTATCACAGTTAAGTGTGGGTTACTGTCAGTCTCACATTAGTAGCAGCAGTAGTTCTGGACACAGTTATATGCACATGAAGCACCTGTGATGCATTGTGCTAAGTAACCAGCCGGGATGTGTGTACAACATAGTGGAAAATGGGGACACCTCAGCCGTGGGTGTGCCAGTCCAGGTACGTGCCTGAAAGGTACGGTCTGTCTATAACCAGTCATTGCAGGTGCTCTCTGCAGAGCCAAGAGGCAGGTCCCAGTCACTGCAGAGATATTGAAGTGGTGCAGTATCAGGTGTGCCTTGCCTGCGTGTGTCACAGAGGATGATATCAAGCATTGTGTGACATGACCACATGTTTCGCTAGCCAGTTCCCGTTCTGGTGGTGACTGTTATTGGACACTGTGCAAGACAGCCAGTATAAAAGCAGCAAGAGTCCAACATGTGATCCGTACTCCCAGGGCTGACAGTTGCAGGTCAACTGTGCCACAGCATCATGTTGTTTAACTGGGTCTGTCAAAGTGGACGTATACTAGACGCCTGTGGAATGACAGCAGAAGCATGGACAACTGTTGGGAGTGACACAGTTGTTCGTAGTACAGTGGTAACAGGTCCGGATGATCGCAAAATGCTTCCCAGGGCTTGGACCACACCATCAGGGCTACAACACTCCTGGGCTATTGCATGTCCCTGCACACATAGTCTGTGCCCTGAGATACAACTTCAGTCACACAAAGATGGAAGATGAGTCACATCGTACCTGCTGACTTGTGGCATGTGTGCATAGGTTATGTTGCAGAACCAGTTACTTGACAGCAGGATGTAAGTGACTATCGCCTTGTGTAGCCTGCTGAGTGGAACAGCAGTGTGACTGCCGACAGTCACCTAAGACAGGTGTGTTGTGTATATTATGACACCCTATTGGCTGTATGTGATTGGCACACGTGTCTGTGGGCTATAGGTTGATGTGGTTTTGTTTGGCGATGTGGGCTGTCATTGGTTCCCACACAGAGTATGGAGTAGTACTGTACAAGGTGTCTCCGTATGTGTGGCCTGTGGTGGGGATCATGTGGGACTATGTGATGTGCGGGGTGCGTTGCCAATGTTGCACATCCCCACACGACTGTCAGGTGCAGTCAGGGTTGGTGACAGTATAACCCTCAGCAGGGCTGCATATGTGCATCCCCCACAGGCTGTACTGTTGTATGTTGGGAGGTGTGCATTGACTGTGTACATGAGAATAACTCTATTGCCACATGTACAACATAGTCATCATAGTGACAGGCAATAGCACTGGTATGTGCCAGTTGGACATGCCTGTATATAAGTGGTACGTGCCAGGTGGACACGCCATATAAACCACCATGTCCCACGAGGTATGTCAGTGATGTGTGTATGAAAGCTGTTGTGCAGTTATCAAGCTGGAAATGTATGGACAGACAGTGTACCTGTGAGGACTGGTGTGAAATGGGTGCTAAACTAAGCAGTAGCTCATAATGTGCCAAGAAGCTCTAAACAAGTGCTGAGCATGCCCATGCATTACAGATAGGGTGTTGGATAATATCAACCCACAAGTGTTGACAACAGTCATGATTAGTGGCACCGCATCAGAACACGGCCGGGTATGGTTTGCAAGTCCATGAACCATTATCAATGTAGATGTTAGCAGTACAGATGTACAACAGTGCGGATGTTCGGCTACAGATGCCTTTGTATGTCACAGGAGTGTTCTACTAGTGGCCTTTTGACAGACTCACAACTACTAAAGGTGCTACAGTGACATGTGCATATCACACAGTGTCAGCTACAGTAAACCAGGTTTAATGTGTTGTACCCCACCCGCATTGTAGCCCATACCACACAGACAAATGTCAACCATCTGTGTATGTGAGGATGTGAATGGCCATGACCTATGGGCAGTAGTTGTCACAGTGTTGCGAACAACATACAGAATGGGCTGTGTGTGTGATGTGTGTGACATATGTGCACATTCTGGTGGATGATATCAGCAATGATACCACTAGGGGAATACACCCATACCCATTAAGAAACACCTAGGCTGTGATCAACAGTATGGACACTGTGTTAGGGATGGTGTAGTATAGTACACCTCCCTGAGCTGGAGACATCTCCTGGCCCTTTAGGTAGTCATCCAAGGTACCCATGACATGACAGGGTGGTATCCATGAGCACGGAGAATATTGGACAGGCATACACAGCACCCATGTGACCAATATTGGAATACACATCACCCTCCAGGGGTAGGGCCCATGTGTGGATGGCCGATACCAGCCTCCACAATACTCACCTCCAGTATGCAGCATGCTATCCACCTTGCATACAGACATATGCCACACTATGTTGTTAGACATGCTACATGTCCATAGCCTGATCTGAAAGACATACGTCACGGACAACCACCGTCCTACGACTAGGATGGCCACATGCTGGACAGATCCCTGTGCCATACCTGTGACATACTCCCGCCATACCATGCAGCCCTGTCCACATAGCTGCACATATCATCCTTGTCATACATGGTGTGATGGCCGTATGGTAGATGTAGTATCATCTATCTGGATCAGTAATGTGTCACTGATGCCCCTCGCGGTGGCGTAATGGGTATCAGATACAGCTAGGAAACCCAGCCCATACATGCTATAGCCGATAACCTTACCTGCGAATGACATCCGACTAGCCATTGTCCCATGTCTATCACATGTGCAACACAGGCGATCCATGGCAGGATGTTGAACAGCTGTACAGTGCAGTGTAGATGTCTATGGCAAAACAGATGCATGTGCAGGTTTCCATGCGTACTTGGTGCATTGTCACTGCCCAAGTCCAGTAAGGCTGTGTCTGTGTTGATATGTGACATATCCACAGCATCAAGGTCAACAGCATTACCGTGGATACATCAGGCATGAGTAGATAGGTAAGAACACCAGTGCAGGCAAACAGACATGCCCACATGGAGACAGACGTCACATGCAGTAGGAACACTAATGAGGTGACACACATATATGGGGATGATATCCAATGCATACTGGGTGTTACTTGTGTGTGACACATACATGCCAGTCGTGATAGTGTCATGTTGATTTGCAAAGATAACTGTGCAGATGTACTAGAACTGTATGTGCAGCAGTATCACTGTACATGTCTGTAAATGTGACCTGTCACCTTCATCATGTCTTACAGATAATGCCGCGTACACGCCTACCAGCATACAGCCGACAGGAGGATGATGTCGTAATCCCGTACCTCCATGAGAACTACGAGGTGTTATTTAGCCATGTGCCACAGCATGCACAGCAGCGGGATGACCTGTGGCAGGATCTTTGCAGGAGGGTCAAAGAAGTGGGTGGCCACAACCGCACCTACCAGCAGGTGCACAGACACTGCATGGACCTGATACGTCATGCAAAACAGTGTGCCACTGCAATCGCCAGAGAACAAGGTGGAACAGGTGGTGGGCCACCAACCCAGCCTCCACTCACACACACAGAGGAGCTACTGGCCAGTCTGGGAACACCCTCGGAACAGCCCCCACAAACACTAGCTGCCATCATGGAGGTGGGTGTCTCCCAACCAATGAGCCTGGCGTTGCCTGGTAAATCAGTACTGAACATATGGCCAGTATATTCCACGTACGTGCATGTGTCAGTGTACATCATGTAATGTAACAACATATGCAAGGTATGTGGACACACATGCTTTATGCCACCCTGTGTATGCACCATACCTCTGAACTGTACAGGTATTTGCAGGATGTCCAGATGTCTGCCTCATATTGTCAGTGTGTTCCCCTTAATATCTGTCCCTTTCTGGCAAATAGCTGAGGAATGGAGTCATTAAATGATGACATACATTTGTGTTTACGACTGCACATTCCGTGTAAAACCCATGTGCATGCAAACCTATTAGTCTAGCAAATTTCTAAGTTAGTAAGAGCAATATGTCACAGTTGTCCCTATATGTCCCCCATCATAGTAGACTTTGTCCACATTTATTGTTCTAAGAGGTTGAGAGGTATGGTATGCACACATATGCTGACTATATGCTATTGTACAGGCGAATGTGTTAACTTGCACTGTGCACCCTGTGGCGGTTATACAGTCATGGATAATGTTCATACTGCTGTGTCACCCTATACAAGTACCTCTGGCATGCCGCACAGACAAGAGTCCGTTGCAGGTGAGACTGTCATCGGTATCATGCATGTCAAAGCATAGATCTATTCGCCATGTGGCCAATTAATACATGGATATACAGGTCGCATCACCCATCATCCACACAGGCCACCCATCTGCAATATATACAACTGATACACAGACATGAAACTACAGTATTTGTCATTGCTACATGTGTGTCCAGCTGTGCATACAATTGTGGAGGTGTTCTACAATGGAGGCATATGTACTATACAGTGGAACAAAATGTGTGGTACACAAACCAGTACCGCACAGTGAGCAGTGATATGGGTAGCCACAGGTGTCACCATTGTGTTATATGCCCCTGCAATGGTTTCACACATTGTGATGTTCCATCCGACATGTCTGAAACACGTAATGTTTTGGTTGCAATATTGTCACAATTTCCCATAACCCATACCCCACATACCACACATACACCTGTTGTCTGCATAGCCCTGTGGATGGTGACATATCCAACATCTATGGGTATATGTCATATGGGACAACACATACATGTGTGATAGATGGCCATCACATACTTGACCAACACATGTGCACACATGTCCATGGGGGATGGCCAGAGACATGTAGCCACACAGAAGATGGGATGTGGATACACCCTGTCCCACTTTGTCCACACATGGTCCAGTTACAGCCGTACTAGACCAATTGTACAGGTGATGTGGTACGCTGCACATCCTAAATGCCTGTGCACAGCTAGTGGAGGTGTCAGTGACATGTACCTCATAAGATGTGTTGAATATGATGTCTGTGTCATAGCATGACGGTAGTCACCTTCATAGATTCCACTGACAGTGACACCAGGCCACAGATACTGTACTTTTCCCCTCCCACCATAGGACATCACTGTTAGCTGTGCACCTTGTGTGCGTGTTACATCACTGTCATGTGTGAAATGGTGACGTGACAGGTCTGCTATGTGTGGACATGGTTGCCAGGCAGCTAACACTCTGTAGTCATCGTGCAGGGGTGTCATCTGTATGTCCTCCAGTGACCTGTCACATGACACAGCATGGTTGGGTGTGTATACACCTCAGCATTGTAGGTCACAATCCACAGGTATGTCATGGGTATGCATGCAGTTCTGGATATGCAATGTGTACATAACATGCACTGTTTAGCAATATAGATGCCTCATGATGCCATGCAATGGCACAGTGTCTCTACACCAGACTGTACAGCAATGTAGATGGCTCACAGTCCCCTGCCATTCCCATGCACATTTGCTCAACATGCATTCTATCTGTAGGGCATATGGACAACACCGCAATGTGCTACCCAGTACAACGCTGTACATGTGTCAGGACACCATTGTGTCAGGCATGTATGCATGTTAATGCACACGTCAGCAGATTACATGTCAAGGTCACGTCAGTCATGTGTACTGATATCCTGTTCTGGTCCACATGGTGTATCACGGGGATGCATGAATACTACCATGATCGTGTGAATTGCATGGATAATGATGTGACACCTGCCTGCTGTAGTGTGCATTCCAGGGGGTATGCTTACAAATACTATTGATGTCTGAGCTGCATGCTGTCAGCTGTATCACAAGCATGCTGCATGCCATCTGTCATCTCACATGCATGGTGTGTCAGTGTGTGTGTCTGTGTGTGTCAGTGTGTGTGTGTGTGTCAGTGTGTGTGTGTCAGTGTGTATGTGTGTCAGTGTGTGTGTGTGTGTGTGTGTGTGTGTGTGTGTGTGTGTGTGTGTGTGTGTGTGTGTGTGTGTGTCAGTGTGTGTGTGTGTGTGTGTGTGTGTGTGTGTGTGTGTGTGTGTGTGTGTGTCTATTGTAATTTAGAGTCTTTCTTTGCATTCACAGGTGATGCAGGTGCGTTACCCTCCTGCGGTCCATCTGTCCCCACAGATGCTAGCAGTGATGAACATATGCACGAGGTACAGGCAGGGATGTCAGGGGCGGAGTCTGTGCCAACGGTTGCCATCCCAGCTATGTCCCCCTCTTCCCCGCACACAGTTCAGCTGCCAACACATACCGCATCTACAGTGGCCATAGAGGAAGGACAGTCAGCGTTTGTTAGCATTGAACAGGAGCGTGTGGTGGCTACAGAAGGTGTGTTTCCACACCATGGTGGCAGTATACTGACTGCAGATGTGCCAAACAGGCATGTGGCTGGTGCTGCTCATAGGAGGACCTCTGGCAGACATGCACCTGCAGGACATAGCGCAGCAGCTGGGATCACCAGACGCATGTTCAGACTGTAATGGTGGCACAGGCACATGCCGAACGGCAGAAGAGAGAAGGGCAGAGGCTGCAGAGGGCTGCTATCAGTACCCTAAACAACAACATCCGGGCATTGGCAGGTGCTTAATAGCAGCTTGTTGATGTTCTGGACAGGCGATGCATACGGAACAGACATGTCCATTCAAATCACCGGCCCTTACCCGCACACATGATGTCATCCATTAGTGCAGCCTATGCCCCTGGCAAACAGTATCACCCTGTGCATATGATGAAGCCTGTGCTGCATCCCTGTCATCCACACCATCGGTGCAGGGATATGCTCAAATGGTCTGATGCACAGGGTGAACAGAATAGTGAGAGGTGTATCTAACATTACTTGTGTATGCATATTGAGGGATGTGTATGTTGCATTGGTTGTGTGTGAATACTGAGTGCAGGGATATGCTCAAATGGTCTGATGCACAGGGTGAACAGAATAGTGAGAGGTGTATCTAACATTACTTGTGTATGCATATTGAGGGATGTGTATGTTGTATTGGTCATGTGTGAGTACTGAGAGATGTGAGAGGTGTATCTAACATTACTTGTGTATGCATATTGAGGGATGTGTATGTTGTATTGGACGTGTGTGAATACTGAGAGATGTGTATGTGACATCAGTGGTGTACTGTCGACATGCACCAGTCATACCATGTAGTCCAGGTGCAGCATGCATTGTGATATGTTCACAGTATGTGTCTCGGTTACAACAGTAACAGCATGTTGGTAATGATGCCCTGGTTCCCTCCTATGGTGTACTGGCATGTGCCTACAGGTAGCAGTGTTTGCAGTCCCCCATGTGTAACTGTGGAGTACTCACAGGCACGTATGGCAATATCAGCATGCTAAACGTACCCTCAACCTGACTGTTGGAAAGTCGAACATGACACAGATGTCCGAACATGACACGGATGTTCGCACATATACTGCACCTGAAGCATGTGGTCAGTTGAACAGTCTACAGCGGACAGAGATGTGACATACATACCGGGAAACATTACAGGTATGTTGACATGGTGCAGGGGTTGTACACAGCGTTTTGGCCAATGATGACGTCAGAGGCCACCTAATAGCATGAGGCCACACTGTGTAGCAGTAATACCCTGTCACAGTACAGGAACATGGCCACATTCACTGGGTCTACAGCACTATAACGCACACCCCATAGTGTTGAGGTGTGGACCCTTGCCTATGTGGTCATCACCCTCGCAGTACTTTGCACCCACATGACGTGGCACAGAGAAGGGACATGCACAGGTAGCCAGTACGGCTGGGACCGATGGCATCAACAGGGTAGTAGACTGCATCACCATGAGGGGTTAGTGATCCTGTTTCCACAGTATGGTAGCATACACCCTCACACCAAGCACCAGACAGCCATACATACATACATACACACACACACTGTGGTGACCAGATATGTGCGTACGGATAGCCGATGTGTGTGATGCACCATATCTGCCGACGTCATGCTTTCCACACTGCAGTATGTACAGATCTCTACAACGGTGTACAGGGATGTGTTACAACTGGGACGTAGCCCCCACCATATGTGGCATGTGTATTCACACAAGTGGACACACATGGCAGTGCTGGGAATGATACACCTGCCATATGATGAGCCGTTTGATAGACATGCAGCTGTAATGTCCGTAGTATGTGTACAAACGCTATGTCTGGCAATTGTGTGGCTATATGCACACAGAAGGATGTCAGTGATACAGGTGTCACATGACATACAGTTGGTAACACCTGACCGCTGTGTATGCGTTATGTCATCACTGTCAAGTATCAGTGACATAGCATACTGTTTGCACATGGCATGGTAGGATGGCATGTGACACACCTGTGAGCCATCCCCGGCACACATACATCTACACAGGTGGACCACCACTTTATGTACACACATCCCTCCATACGTGATGTACAACCAACCGTACTGTCTGTATGTCACCATATACAGGTGTCAATGATGGGGCTGCATTGCGACTGCATGTTGTAGTTAGGCACAGCTGTGTTACGGACATCGGCCACTGCACATGCATGGTTGCTGCATGCACAGTATAGATTGTACATGTGCGTTGGTCCTACATGTGTCTCCTGTAGCCATGTTTGTATGCATTGCTATTGGTGGACATGTGTGTTGACATACATAACACATGGACTGTGGTATGATATCATGGGTGTCATGGGTGACTACTACAGGGGAATGTGTCCTCCGTCAACATTGCTACCTCCTGTACTGTGAGCATTCAACAGACATGGGCCCACCTTCCATTTGTGTGCGTATGATTGCTTAGGCCACTGTTCTGCATGGGGGACAACAAAGGCTTAGCTATGTACATATGTGTTGTGTGTGTGGTCCATGCACATATCCACTACAATCACATGTTTGACATTTCCAAACGTGTGTTCGTTGGTGTACAGCAACACTCATCTGTCACAGCTGTGTAAATCCCGGGGCCCCTGGTATGTCTTGAGCTGACCTGGTCATGTATAGTGGTATAATTGCAATGCATAACACCTGCTGGAACCCTGTCAGTACATGTGTACTCTGCACAGTTGCTGTAGACCTCTGTACAGTCCACTGGTCATGTGTCACACGGTGTTGTGGTAATGTATGGCTGTGTATTGCTGCAGCAATGACATGGTGATGTCTCGAGGGCTACAGTGTAGACTGTGGTGTGTACGTCTGTGATCTGCACCTGTGACAGCTGTGATGGCAGATGAGTGTGTACTGGTAACTGCATGTGTGTGACTGCTCTGTGCGTGGTGACAGTCATACCTTACTGTGCCCTTCCATGTTTAGACTCCGTCCGCATGCAGGACGGCCCGCCCTGTGCGTGGGGACAGTTATGCCTTACTGTGCCTTTCCATGTTTAGACTCCATCTGCATGCAGGACGGCCCACCCTGTGCGTGGGGACAGTTATACCTTACTGTGCCCTTCCGTGTTTAGACTCCATCTGCATGCAAGATGGCCCTTTGCAACTGCTAAGTGTGTGAGCATGCTCAGTACGCTGTTGTGTAGATGGACACACATGACAGTCCAAACTGAGCCCTTGCATGTTGAGACTCCATCTGCATGCAAGACGGCCCTTTGCAACTAAGTGTGTGAGCATGCCCAGTATGCTGTTGTGTAGATGGACACACATGACAGTCCAAACTGAGCCCTTGCGTGTTGAGACTCTGTCTGCATGCAACATGGCCCTTTGCAACTGCTAAGTGTGTGAGCATGCCTAGTACGCTGTTGTGTAGATGGACACACATGACAGTCCAAACTGAGCCCTTGCGTGTTGAGACTCCGTCTGCATGCAAGACGGCCCTTTGCAACTGCTGTGTGAGCATGCTCAGTACGCCGTTGTGTAGATCGACACACAGTACAGTCCGAACGGACGTGTATTACAAAGCGTGTGGCCATGCCCAGTGACACCTTGTGTCGGTGATGTCCCTGTGTGCATGGGCATGGCTACTGACATCCTGTATAGCTATGGTGGTCATCCAGGCAACAGATGTCCATTTTCAACGTCACGATGGATGCCTACCGAGTACACACTGGTTGACTATCTTGAAGGGTGTACTGTCTGTGGCATGTCCCGTGTCTATGTCTTGTTGTCGTGGTGCTCCGTAAATCTTACGTTGCCCCGATCACACCACTGCCGTGTGTTTGTCTACGACAACCGTGGGACAGTAATATGTCTGTATGCTTTCAGACTGATCACTGTCTATACAATCCCTGTCGGCATCCTTGTCAGTGCGTATGATGACACGTGCCTAGAAGTATGCCTCTGGGATGGCTGTGTTTAGTAATCTCGGTAGCATGTTCTGTAAATGCATCATGCTGTAGTGTGATAGGGTAGTTAGGTGTATGTTCGACTCCCAGCCCTGCCAAGTGTGTGTGTGTGTGTGTTTGCGCGCATGCTCCCGTCCGCCGGGGGAGTCAGTCTTGCTTTCAGACGCCTCACACCACAGAAATTTCCTACCGTCTTTGCCTTTGCGGATGATGACACGCACCTAGATATCTGCCTCTGGGACTGCTGTGTTTAGTATTCACGGTAGCGCATTCTGTAAATGCGTCATGCTGTAGTGTGATAGGGTAGTTAGGTGTATGTTCGACTCCCAGCCCTGCCAAATGTGTGTGTGTGTGTGTGTGTGTGTGTGTGTGTGTGTGTGTGTGTGTGTGTGTGTTTGCGCGCATGCTCCCGTCTGCCTGGGGACTCAGTCTTGCTTTTAGATGCCTCACACCACAGAAATTTCCTACCGACGTCTTTGCCTTTGCGGATGATGACACGCACCTAGATGTCTCCCTCTGGGACTGCTGTGTTTAGTAATCTCGGTAGCGCGTTCTGTAACTGTGTCATGCTGTAGTGTGATAGGGTAGTTAGGTGTATGTTCGACTCCCAGTCCTGCCAAGTGTGTGTGTGTGTGTGTGTGTGTGTGTGTGTGTGTGTGTGTGTGTTTCCAGCTGCATGACAGCAGTACATTGCTTTTACAGTATTCACTCTCCATAACATCCGTGCGGCGTCTTTGCCTTTGATGCTGCTGTCTGCAGGCTAGACGTATGCCTGTGTGAATCCTGTGATCAACTAATCACGGTAGCGCGTTCTGTAACTGCGTAATGCTGTCGTGTGGTACAGTGGTTACGTTTGTGTTCTGCTCCCAACCCTGCCACGTGTATTGTGTGTGTGTGTGTCTGTGTGTGTGTGTGTGTGTGTGTGTGTGTGTGTGTGTGTGTGTGTATCTATCTACACATATATATATATATATATATATATATATATATATATATATATATATATATATTGTATATAGATATGTATGTTGGGATTATCACTCTTGAATGTGCTGCATTATCTGTACGTGAGCTCCTTGGATGTATGTACATCTGCTATGGCTCTGTGATAGTGCACATACTGTGTGCTGTAGTGATCGTGGGTTATACTTGTGTAGTGACCGATTATTGTGTTGCTGGGTATTACACGGGCACTGGAAACAGTGTTAGTACAGCACCTTTGAATGGTTGTATGCACATCTCAGCAACAGTCAGCAGTGGTTATTACATTGGAGTGTGAGTATGGCTCATATCCGTATGTAGTAACTGACAATTCTATGCAACTCAGGTTAACATTACAGACTCACGTTTATCCACAGGATGTGGTACAGATCCCAGGACTGTATGTGTATACATTGACAGGTGCAGGACTGGGTTGTGTTGGATGCATGGAGGGGTGTCAATGGCCAGTAATGGCGATCTCTACAGCCTGGCAGGTACAGTCTCTGACTGTCCCACAACCTGCTGTATATGGCTGGCACATGCTGTACCTGTGTATATGCAGACACACACACTTACCACAAACAGCTATGGCTATCACATACACAAACTCATTGCATCACCATTGGGCCATGCAATAACCATTGTCCCTCACACACACACACCTATGTGTACATTGGATGGCTCAATGACAGCTCTGAAAATGTAACACCACACCCTGTGCATATGATGTCACCTGTGCCACCACCTGTGATGTGTAACATTGATGCAGGATCAGGCTAACCTGGTGCTGATGCACATGGTGGCTTTATTCCACTGTATTGATGTTAGCATGCTGTTAACACACAGTGTGTTACTTCCAGGTGTATATCAGCAGGCATGATGCATTGCAGCTATGACCATCACTGTAGCATAGTTTACAGCACTGTTAATTCTGATGATGTATTCTCCATCCATGTGCCATTTCACTGATGTGTGTAGTATTGGCAGCATGTGTGTCTGAGTGTGCAGTACTTGTGTGATGTGTGTAGTACACATGTATACATGCTTACAAACGCATACACAACATTACACGGGCTTCACCATTCGTACACTAGCTTACTCGTTCTTCCACACTCCACACGCGCACACGGGCTAACACGCACACAAGCTTACTCAGGCTTACTGGCGCACACGGGTGCAGACACACTGTGGGCAGGTTTGCAGGTCACATCAGTGGTATCCATGGTGTGCACCGTCAGTCTCCTGACGTTCCCTAGGATACCTCATAACATGCCTCTTCCACTGAGTACTGACAGCAAACATGTGACACTGCTCCAGTGAGGTTACAGTGTTTTATACATACACACTCATGTTGTCACCTATCTTCTACTCTAATAGTCCCCTTAACCTACACTACACTGTAGAGGCTTGGCCCATATGGCATGACATGTTGTGATTCACTGTCCTCAGCCTCACTTGCATCACATTGCCTACAAATGCGTTGTTCCATCTCTGACAGAGCGCTTCCACACATAAGAACCAGTACGCAGTAGCCATGTTTTCTCCAGCTTGCCATTCATCTGCATGGCGTACTAACATCTAACTAAACCTACATTTTGTATGTATATTATACATATTTGACTTGTTTTAAAGCGCAGTGTGTTCTTGTGGCGCTGCGCTACGCTTCCACACCAGAGATCGGGGGAGAACAACTACTGTTTTATTGATATCCAATGGACAAAGCTGCCACTGGCCTTGGGCTTGGACATTGGCATGCTTCTTCGACTGTATTCATACTGTATTTGCAGCTGTCATTGCTCCGTTTAGCAATGTGCAGAACGTTAGTCGCCTAACATCCAGGTACATTTCTGCACATAACTCTGCTCTTGCACGGACAGCTTACTGTTTCATGTATCGCGTAATTACATCATTTGCATAGCTTTCACATACAAATGGGGTATGTTGCAAATCCCAACATTGTCTGTGCAATGTTCGTGTTACGAGCGGTCTTGCACGCCCCTACGGGTGTTTGCTGAATAGCCTGGCAGTCATCTTTCCTTGCTGTACTCTCACTCAATCCATACACGCCAGAGGTTTTTTGTATCATGGCCTAAGCTTTGCTGTGTGCTATGCCTATTTGTGGTGTATGCATGGCTGTGGGTATGTCCCACTGTCATCATTGGTAAAGGTGACAGCCCTATAGGTACTTCATGTAGACTGCTGCGTCATTTGACATGTCAGCACATACCTGCGGCCAATACTGAACTTCCTACTGCAGCACTTTTCATACCTTCTGAGTTATCTTGCGGTCGATAATGCTGTTTCCTCAGACATGTATCTGTTTCTGATCATACTTCTCAACCTCCTAGAGCAAAACATCTGTACAAAGCCTAACATGATGGGGGGACAAATAGGGGAAGATTTTAAATATTGCTCTTACAAACGTAGATAGTTGACAGTATAATAGGTTTTGCATTAGTATGACTTTTCTGATGGATTTGGGGTCTTAAACTCAAATGTTTGTCATTATTTAATGACGTCAGTTCTGAGGTATTTGCCAGACAGGTACAGATTGTAAGAGGAACACACCAAACATATGAGGCATACATCTGCACATTCTGCGAGACTATGTACAGTTGCGAGGTATGTTTCTGATGCAGGATATCAGTTTTCTTACACCAATACACACAATATATGGCGCCATCACAGGCCAGATGCCATTACATTCCTATTGCAGGACACACCCACCCAGAGGGTTATATTCCTCACACAGGCCAACAGGTGCTTATCCACACTAATTATTCTATCATGTACCTTATGTGTACGCCGGTATTTGCGCTTTCCGTCAGTGTCAGAGCTCACGTACGAGTATGGGGGACTGGACACTGTATCGGTGACACTGCATGACACCCTGAGGGACACATGTCTTTTGAGTCTATTAACCTTCCACATTGACTTTCACAGGGCATACATTGTCATTCACATTTGTGGAAATACATGCTTTTGACTTGTACATGTTTTGTCATTTGTCCTGATGTCTTTCTTCTCACCTGTCCACCTAGTATCACTAGTTCTGTACATTTATTTAGGACGGGTTACCTTCATACCTCTCACCTGTACACATTATGGGTAAACACCCCGAGGTTTGACCTATGATTCTGTTACATTTGTCATAATAATGTGCCTTCCTGGTAGATTGCTGGCAAGGCATGACGGACTGTGCGGTTAGGTAATAATGACTGACATTTCTGTTTCATGATTACTAACTCTCATAACATTCGTATTCCTGACTACGCCATTATTCTATCAATGTTCTAACTTTGTCTGGGGTATATTTAATATAGTCCCTATATGTATTTCATGTACTATGCCTTAGTCCAGCTGTCTTATTCTGACAGTTTGGCAGGTATGATTACCATCTTGGTCGTACGCATGTCCATACATGATAATCGCCTACATGACACTGATATAGGTCCCTACATCTTCCCCAATGGTTTACACAATATCCAGTAGATGGGTTGCACCTTTTTGGAGAATATAGGCGTGTGCTATACCCTCATTGGTTTATTGATCACTCCCATGGGTCGTACCTAATAGATCTGTGCCAACCAACACCTAGGCCCATTTCTGCATACCCATGATTCCCATACCTGACACCCCTCCACAGTACCCATTAGACATGTTTAATGTGAGCGATAATAAAGTGTGAGGACACTTCTGAGCACTCCCCACTCTCCGGATATCAGGTCGTACGTCATACTTTCTATCGACCCATGTGTTATTACCCTTGCACCTGCTACTGTTGCATGTACAGCTATATCGTAGTTGCATTTGTGACATCTTTTGCATCAATGACGGTTCGCACTTCGTACGGGATCAATTTTTGGGGTTCTGCAAAGGACACCTATATTCATGTTTAACGTGTAGAACTTGCAGGCCCCGTCACACTGGTACTTTCCGGGCAATGGTTTGGAAAGCAGCGGTGTATTCTCCTTTCGTGCATGTCTGTCTGTCTATCCATAATAGCTATACTGTGACCTATTTATGTACATGTGTTATATGTACAGGGACATATGTTTGTTGTGTATATATCTATTCATGTATCGTGTGTGTATAGATATATATATATGTACATATATACATATGTCTGTACATTCCTCATTTCATAATTTGCTTTGGTTTATGTCTGTGGATATATGTGTGTGTGTGTATATATATATATATATATATATATATATATATATATATATATATATATATATATATATATATATATATATATATATATATATCCATATCATACCTTTCAACTGTACAGATTTTCGCTGCATGTACAGCTGTTTGCCTCTTATCTTTGGTCCGTTTTTCATAACCTTGTGTCTATCTGGCAATTTAGTAACATATCATTAAAGACTGACATTGGTAAATAATGACAAACATTTCAGGTTACGACTTCATACCCTTCAGAGAATCCATGCTAGTGACACACCTGTTATTCTATCCACTTTCTATGTTTGTTAGGGCAATATCTGGGCATTGTCCCTATTTGTACCACTTGTTTTCATGGCTTTGTCCGGTTTCGTACTTTACAGGGTTAACAGGTATGAGCCATGTACATAGAACGTGGAGAAAACAGCATTCATTTGCTATGCTGTGAGCGGATTACACATGCGCAGGCGCACTTGCATATCCTTATTGTGGGTTACATATGTTTCATAGATATTTGTGCTTACGTGAACTTTCATAATTCTGGCCGTAACAGTTACATATCTGTATTCCAGTTTACGGACTGCTGCGAAACACACGTTCACCTTTACATATTTAAATGTGTGTACAGCACAACCGCATTCATTACACTTTCAAGTTATATGTGCAGTGGTCATAGGTCAACTGGGACTGCATTCACGTTGGCCGGATGCCGGAACCACTATTTTATTGGTGTTCTCCCTCATTGATATGCATACCCATAGTACTTAGCTACATCAACA
The DNA here is from genome assembly GCF_019279795.1 of Protopterus annectens. Taxonomy (NCBI): domain Eukaryota; kingdom Metazoa; phylum Chordata; order Ceratodontiformes; family Protopteridae; genus Protopterus; species Protopterus annectens. The sequence goes on from NC_056731.1 coordinate 1,592,073,793, forward strand.
TACGCCTCACCGCTTCACCTACAACACAGGCATCCATTCTCCTGCTGGGAAAAACGCGGTACTACATATTACACATTCCCTATTTTCTACTGCTGTGGACCCCAGCTGCATTGTTAATCACTCCGAGGATATGCAGAACACCAAGACATATAGTCTAGGCAAATACAGGTCTTTGATTGTCAGGGTGATCATGTAGTGATCTAGGTTTAGGCTTGTCCACCTGGTGAACGAAACTTCCCTGGCCGAGTTCAAATGTCAGACGAAGCATATGGACAGGGAGTTTCTCCCTATTATGATGTTTTACCTGTGTTTATAGACACAGGTGTTTGGGCACCTGTCAGCAGCTTATTCTGTTGGCAATACATATTATGGGTGGGGTTGTTACAGTCCATACTCCACGGTGAGGCGTGTTCCCATTCACATTAACTATTACCTGTATTACCTGTATACAGTCATACGGGGATTATTATTTTGGACATGAAGTGACTACAGGTATGCAGTTGTATGTTACACAAATGTGAAGGGTTGTTACTGTAAATATGTATGGACCATACCTCTCAACCTCTTAGAGCTCCAAAACTACGCAAAACCTACACGATGGGGGGACAATTAGGGACACATTTTAACGATTGCTCTTACAAGCTTAGAACGTTGATAGAATACTAGTTTTTGCATTAGCATGACTTTTCTGAAAGATGTGGAGTCTTAAACTCAGGATATTTCTCATTATTTAGTGACATCAATCCTCAGCTATTTACCACACTGGTGCAGATTGTCGGAGGCACACAACAACAATATGAGGCAAACCTCTGGTCATTCTTAGGGTTGCCACCTTTTCAAATGCCCAAAGTGGGACATGTTCTGTAGAAATGTCAGATTTTCCAGGACAAAACATTCCTACAGCCATGCATAGTACAGAACTTAACCTTTTTTGCACAAATAATATTTTTATTTTTATTTTATTTTATTATTTATTTTTATTTTACATTTGTTAACCGGGCTGGTCCAACTGGATGCATATCCTTTTTCAGTAGAGGCCCGAGGAGAAAAGCTCCAATCATAATCTTAAAACACAAAATCTCAAAACAAGTTATATAAAAAATCCAGGTTATAACAATGCAAGTTACAAAAAGTATAAATAAGTAGACGTTGTACATTTACAAGGTTAGTAAAAAAAGTCCATTTACATAGAAGTATAATGAGACAAAGATCAATCATCTGGTAAAACATGACAGGGAAATATAATATACTAATAGAGTATATCAAGTTCAAGAGTCACCATCTTATATTTATGGTAAAAATGTATTTCCAGATAAGTGATAAGGGAACAAGAATTAGGAGATGAGGACTGGATAGATTTGGTGTGAAGGTATGAAATATTAGCTTAATCAGGTTCAGGACATGGGCATAGCCATAGTGTCTTGAGATATTCTTTAAGGTTCTTTTTGAACTGTTTGTAAGAGGTTGTATTTCTGAGGTAGATTGGGAGGGCGTTCCATGGCTTGCCAATGGAGTTGGCGAAGAGGGCATCGCCACCAGAATTATTGGCTTTAATGGTTAGGATTTGGGTGCTGTTGGAAGATCGGAGACTATTTAGGTTAGTGTATGGTATCAGTATGCTACACAGAACGGGGGTTCTGTCTGGTTGGTTAATTATTTTCCATGCTTCAGAGAGTTGGTTTAGTTTGAGAAGATTGGGCAGTTCCAACCACCCAAGTTGCCTCAGGTTATGACAATGGTGGGTGCGATATGGAGAACCTGTTATAAATCTAGTAATGTGGTGGTAGGCCAGGGAGAGCATGTTTAGTTCACGTTTATGGAGGAAAGAAAGGACTGGGGAGGCATAGAGGAGATGTGTGTGGGCAATGGTAAGTTTAGCAGTCGGAGTAAGAAAATTTTTTATTCTGTACATGGATCCAAGTTTTTTGTTAACAGATTTAACTGTTTGGGTGATGTGTATGTCTAATTTGAGCTTATGGTCAATAGTTACTCCTAGTAATTTGGTATTGGTGACAGGGGTTATGATAGTCCCATTGTTGGATTTGATACAGAAGGCATTACTATCTGTGTTTGGGAGTTCTTTAACTGGGGTAGAGAAGACGTTGGGAAAAAATAATAGTAATTTGGTTTTGGTTGGGTTGAGTAGGAGTTTGAGGTCGGTAAACCATTTTTCAACTAGAGAAAAGCAGAGTTGAGTGGTGGTTTGGAGGTTGAAGAGGGAGGCATCAGAGCAGATTAAGGTGGAGTCGTCAGCGTATTGTATGCAGGTGGATTGAGGGATAACTGAGTGAAGGTCATTAATGAAGATGGAAAACAGAAGTGGTCCAAGTATTGAGCCTTGAGGGACACCAATGGTGTTGGGAAGGAGGTCTGATAGTCTATTTTGCCATAGGACAGCCTGTTTCCTATCAGCTAGGTACATTTTGAACCATGTTAGAGCTGGGGTGTCCAGATGCAAGGATTCAAGGGTGGACAGTAGGAGCTGGTGGTTGACCATGTCAAAAGCTTTTGACAGATCAAGAAAGAGGCGGAGGATATAAGTTTACTATTGCGATTGTTATTAATGGAGTCGACAAAGGAAAGGAGGGCAGTGGTTGTACTATGGTGGGGGCTTAAAGCCATGTTGGGTGTTGGATAGGAGATGATTGCACGTTAGGTAGTGAAGAAGTTGTTTGTGGATACATCTTTCCATAATTTTGCTATTGGGGACAGTATAGCTATTGGTCTATAGTTTGAGATTTCCGTGGAGGTGCCTCCTTTGTGAAGTGGGATGATGTAGGATATCTTCCATACAGTGGGAATACTAACTTCGGTAATGGTTCTATTGATAAGGATGGATATAGGGCATGCAATAACTTCAGCCGCTATTTGTAAGAATTCTGCTGGGAGGTGATCAGCTGCTAGAGTGGTTGGTTTAAGTTTTTTAAGAGAATATATGTATGATGTGGAGACAGGTTTAAAAGTGAACTGGGTAGGGTCTCAACTTGGGGTTGTGTGGCAGATGGGGGAGAGGAGGTTAGTTGACTGGCAAGGTTTTGGATTGTCTCGGTGAAGTAAGAGTTAAAGGAATTGGCTATTTCTTCCGGCCCTTGCTCAATGAGCTTTTCGGGGGTTGGGGTAGTAGTTTTTCCTGGGTGCTGGAGGTTGTTGAAACTAGCCCAGAATTTCTTTGGGTTATTCTTGTGTTTCTGCTGGAGGTGGCAGAAGTATTGTTTTTTGTCTAAGGTAACGGCTGATTTGGTTGTGTTTCTTAGCTGTTGAAATTTGGTTCGATCTTGAGGGGTTTTTGTTGCTCTCCATTTGACCCAGGCTTGGTTACGGAGTTTAATTTTAATTTTTGTTTCTCTAGTAAGCCAAGGAGCTATGCGTATTTTGGATCTAATTTGTCTAGGAGGGGCATGTGAGTCAAGTATCTTTAGGAATGTGTTGTTAAAGTAGGTCACACTCTCCTGGAGGGCAGAGTTCTTAATAAGGTCCAGTTACAGCATTTTAGTTCATCTAGAAATTGTTGAGGGATAAATTTCTTTTTGTTTCTGATTAGTCTATATACAGGAGGGTTGGAAGTAGGGCATTTGTGTTTAATAATATAAGTTATGAGGTGGTCACTGAGGTCATTGGGAAGGGTGCCAGTAGTGTAGTTGCTTGAGTCCCTATTGGTAAGGATCCAGTCAATAGTGCTTTCTTTTTGGAGAGCATTGCCTGATCTGGTTGGGGTTAGGATATGTTGGGAAAAAACATATAAGTTAATGGGTTGTGGGGTTGTATGGGTGGAGCAGAGAGACCAGTCAATATTAACGTCCCCAAGTACTATGGTTTCTTGTGGGTAGTTGGTGGCTGACCAGCACAAGATTTGCTCTAAGTTTTCTATATTCTTCCCCGGTGGGATATAGGTGACTAAGAGGTTAAGGCATTAATAATAGCTTATTCTAGTAACATAACATATAGAAGTTTCATATATAAAATAACTATTTTATGCAACTATTAAAGAAACTTAGGAAATAACTTTGTCCTAAAATCTCAGGACATTTGCTATGTCTTGATTTTTTTCACAGGACACAACTGCCTACAGAGGGACTGTTACTCGCAAAGTGGGACAGGTGGTAACCCTAGTCATTCTGCGAATATCTGGACAGTTGAGTGGTATGGTATGGACCTCTGTAATTCTGGCACAGCAGTAGCTCAGCATTAAAGACTGCAGTCGGAACGTGCTGACAGACAGTTGGGTTTCAGACTTCATACTCCGGACATTAATGCCAATGTGCAAACTGTTATTCTATCATATGTCTATGTTTCTAAGAGCTATCTTTACAGATTGTCTCTGTTTTTGGACCTTTGTCTCACTTGTATTCATGGCTCTGTCCAGATATCTTGCTCACACAGGTTGACAGGTATGGTCGGTCACGCCTGCACACAGTCAGTGTCCCTCACACTTGATCAGGGTTGACCTGTTTACGTCAGTGTCTTCCTTACCCGCATGCAGTTTGCCACTATGCAAATGTGTGCATTATATTCTCCCTCCTATTCTTGTCTGGACACGTGCGTCACGGGAAGGTGTTTTATCCTGGATAGTAGGTTATGCATGCCCACTTAGGGCTGGACAGTGGCATGGACCTCCACTGCAAGTTCTGATTTGTGTCCAGATATCTACAGGATTGGACATCATGTCGTCATACCCATTCTACTATTTACACAGGTTGGTTATCCCATGAGGGATATCCCAAAAATTGGACAAGACCAAAACAAGTCAGATAATGAAGATATTTGTGGCTTTAAGAAAACGTGCAGGGGGTTTTACATGCAGGGGATACATGGTTTGCAATCCTGACACTGCCTAGGGTGACAATACCTACTACATATGCGTAGGGGTCACTGTGTGTAGCTGTGTCTGCAACAAACCAGTGGACCAAGTACGGCTGGATTTGGTGGACGTTCTGGTATGAATGCAGGTTGTGTGGTGTGGAGGGTATGCTGGGTAGGCCATTATACATCCAGGTGTGTTGCGTTTGTTATGGCCAGTTCCATCAGGACCCATCTGTGGGTATGTGACAGTGACGTATCTATACATTTGTCTCGCACATTTTCATATTCATATGTTTGTGGGATTGTGTTCTACACTATGGCCTGTCTGCTTGTTTTGCAGCTGTTTCTACATGTGGTTGTGTTTCTTTCCACTTCACCCGCTGCCCCCTCGTACACCTCCGGTTCACCTTTTCTGCATACGACACAGTATCACCTTTGAGGATTTTACCATTAACCACCCACCCCTCACACGCGAATTCATCACACCCCATAGAGCACTACTTTGGTTGTTGGCCCATGACACGGCCAGAGTTACACATTGACTACCCTACATGTGTCGGGTACCTTTATGGTTGTGTGGACTACCCTGCCATGTTTGCTTTCCACATGCTATACCTTACGCACATAGGTACACGCCCATACTTCACTTTCATTACTTGGTTGGTATATCCGGGTACTACCCGTTCGACTGTGTCACATACACATTCGGATTATACAGCTGACGTCTGGATTTTGCCAGCCTGTTGTACTCATTGGTAGGATGGCACCTTTTCCTATGTCCAAGCTTACACATGTCCGACTGTTGTGGACAATGCCTCCCCACAGTCGACGGTTGTGTTTCCACCTTTTCAATTGGCCACAGTGTGACATTTGCGGTGAACACAGCATATTTTACAGGCCGACACATACCCACGGTCAGTTCGGCAGATAGCACTTACAATTCTTGCCTATATCTAAGTTTATTCTTGTAGCATTTCGGTGTCTTATTCTGTTTCTTATGACATTTATGTAATATACGTTCAGTGAAATATGTTTAATGCAACTATTACATGACGTCTACAGAATAATTATGTCCTATATTCTTTGGACATTTGCCATTTTTACATGTTTGTGTCAGGACACATCTGCCCACAGAGGGACTGTCGCTCACAAAGTGGCACCTTTTCCTATGTCCAAGCTTACACATGTCCGACTGTTGTGGACAATGCCTCCCCACAGTCGACGGTTGTGTTTCCACCTTTTCAATTGGCCACAGTGTGACATTTGCGGTGAACACAGCATATTTTACAGGCCGACACATACCCACGGTCAGTTCGGCAGATAGCACTTACAATTCTTGCCTATATCTAAGTTTATTCTTGTAGCATTTCGGTGTCTTATTCTGTTTCTTATGACATTTATGTAATATACGTTCAGTGAAATATGTTTAATGCAACTATTACATGACGTCTACAGAATAATTATGTCCTATATTCTTTGGACATTTGCCATTTTTACATGTTTGTGTCAGGACACATCTGCCCACAGAGGGACTGTCGCTCACAAAGTGGGGCAGGTGGTAATCTTAGTCGACGGTACGGATCATACTGTTCCTTTCGGCCTACATGTGTCCGTATTGTTATAGCTGTTTATATGCTCCTTCTGTTTCGTTTACATGCGTATGCTATTTCCTATCACATTTGGTATGTGAAATACGGACATACCTTTTGTATGTGACTATTACATGCCTTGTGGGATATGATTCAGACATACGTTCACTACATATATCTACATTTCTCCTTGTGTATTTTGTTATGGACACATCTGCACAGCTATGTTCCCTCCCTCACATTATGGGTCAGCTGGTGACCTTCTCCATTGGGCTGGACGTACCTACTGGCGGCACACTAACATATGATATGTTTCACTTCCACATGGTATAGCTATCAACACTACGTTGGACTACGGGCACACGGTTTTCATGTCATTTGTTCAAGGGTAGGGACCCGTTATTCCCTATCGTGCATTTGTGTTTGATTCTTCATTTTCTGTTCGCAGGGACTATCTTGCATGCTTTGCATACGTTTCAGTATCCACAGACACTGATAGGTGCGATTACTATTGCAGGCGGAATATAATATTCAGCAGTTTAGGTTGCTCATCGACAGCAGACATTGACACGCCTCCATGCGCAACTTCATTACGCCCCATGCACTCGCGCACGTTTCCTATGCACGTGGCTGTGGCGGCTGCACGCCTTCATTAATATGCATATGGCACGACTACTCTATATATACGCCACACGGACGGTGCAAGCCTTACGCCGGCCTTGTGCCGAGCTTCATGAATCCTGGGGAGGATGTCTTCATAAAACTTGCATGAATCACATTTAAGCATACCTTTCTTCATACCATCCTTGTTTCTTTTAAATGAAGACTCAAACATACTTTTCATACCAATGTCCTTCTTATAGATGACCAATGGCCCTTTAGAAAAGTTATTCCTTAAGTTGGTGTTGTCATATACTAATGCCCAGTTTTTATTCAGCACCCACCTAATGAATTAAGAGACAACAAAAAAGGTGGTAATAAAACTACAGGTATATGGATTTCATTACCAGTTGCCCCAGGGTCCTTATTGTCAGAAAACACAGTTTCATACTGGTTCTCTACAGTCCAACAAAATAGGACGGTAAAAATTAGACCTTCTCTTACAAATCACCTCATTCATGGAGTTGTTAATGAAGGTCTCAGGGTACCCCCTCTTCAAGAACATATTTTTAAGTGTCTCACATTTTTCAACAAATTCATCAAAAAGTGTAACCATAAGCGCCACTCTGACAAACTGGCCCTTAATGACAGCTTTTTTTTTGTTTTGTTTAGTGGGTGTGGGAGCTGGAGTATTGATGGAAAGAATTTGAGTAAGTGGGTTTAGCTGTTATGTTTTTTTTCCTATCCTTCAATAAATTTACATCCAGATATGAAATAGTGTCTCCTCTTACTTCGTACATGAATTGTAGGAAATTGGTGGTCTTATTGATGAATTCTATAATCTCGTAAATCTTGCCCACACCATCCTTCCAAACAATAAATATATCATCTGGGTACCTCATATAAAGGTACCAGGAATCCTTGTACCCACTGCTAAAAATATATTTTTGCCACTTTTAAACATATATTTTTTCTCCCATTCTGCCATTACCATTTTAGCATAAAGGAACCCACAGGCTGAGCCCATGGCTACACCCTTCTGTTGCAGGAAAAACTGATTCTCAAACACTATAAAGTTATTGTGCAAGACTGTGTCCAAAATTTGAGTGTATAGGTTAACTCTGTCTTGAGATAGTTCAGTAAAATTATGTAAGCCCTATGTCATGTGGAATAACTGTACAGAGGTCCCTGACATCTATTGTTAGAAAAAAACATGCATTCATCAAATGTAAGATTATTACATTTTTCCAAAAAATGCCAAAAATCTTTACTTAAGTGGTCAGTATTTTGCACATACTTTTTTTTTAAATGATGGTCTAAAAATTTCACCAAAACAGAGGTAATAGTACATCTGGCATCTGTGATAGGCCTCAGAGGTGGGTCTCTCTTATCCTTATGGACTTTCAGTATATCAAATATTGTTGGTATCGTAGGCTTTTTGATGGACAGAAAATTGTGTTCAACATCAATTTGTCCCTGTGTTAACATATATAAAGCTGAGTGTATCTCGCTATAGGCAATATTAACCTCATTCCTTGACACTTGGGTGTAAGTGTCATCCAGTAACACCTCATGCATTTTTTCCACAAACTGTATATTGTCCATTAGGCCTACCCCACTCCCTTTGTCCAGCTTCATTATGCGGACGTTAGCCAACTTTAGTTCATTTATTATATCCACCTCATTCCCTGTGATGTTGGAAAAACTTGGCCCAGCTCTGCTAGGTATGCTAGACCTGAGGTCCTATTCACAAATCTTTTTGAAAATGTTTAATGTGGGTGCAGGGTTGGGTTACAAATACTGCCTAATTTTAAATGGTCATTATTCAAATTTAAATTGTTACCAAAATAGACCTTTGATTCAATTTTCTTAAATATAAATTCAAGTCCATAAGAGTCTCCACTAACTGGGCTCTCCTTCCAACAGCAAAAGAGAAACCTTTTGATAAGAATTCAGCATGTGATTGTTGAATACAGAAAAAACTGTAGTTGAACACATTAAAATCAACAGTACAATTATTTACTGTACAACATTCAAGGGTCATGTCTTCCATCCTTTCCTCCTCGGTGCCCCTGACCATTCCCCATAGGGAACTGGGGAGACAGGTTGTTGTTGTAATTCCAGCCTGAATAAGATAAAGGCCAGATTAGAAGCAGTGTAAACTTTTGTACCAATTCTGTCCATTTCCCTGATATCCTTATTAGAAGGCAAACGTTTGGAAGAGGGCAAAAGCTTAGAAGGACACCACAGCAGGATCAGCAGAAGGACATTTAAATAAACATTGACAGTCCTCAGGAACCCTATAGAACCTATCAGGTTTCTTAGGAGCAGAAGGCTGAAAATCAAGAGACTTAGAAACAGCAGTAAAAGTATCTAACAAGGCAGCCAACACGGGAGGAACTGCTGAGATGGTTTAGGAGTATCCACCAACTTATAATCCCTTCTCTGAATATCAGGCAGTTAAGAAGAATCCCACTTAAAGTATTCCATCATCCTAGCAATTCTATCCCCAAAGGACAATTCCCTAAAAAGAGATTGAGGACTACCAGACTTCTGTTCATCAGAACCATAAGCCAAAGGCGAAGGCATCTGTGAAGACTAGGACAAAGACCCCTCATCAGACACTGAATCATCATCCAAGGAATGCAGTAACATAAGCCATTTAGAAGGGGTAGAGGTCCAAGGAGGAGCTGGTACAGAAACCCCTTGAGGAGGCTTTAGGGCCATCAGGGCAGAAAACAAGCCCTGAGTAAACTCTTGCCATTCCCTTTCAGGATCCTTAGAATATACGAAAACATGCTTCAGTTTTTGTCCTTTCTTGAAAGGGTCATCAACCCTAACAAATACTAGATGTTCTGACCCTTTGCGAGATTTGATGAAAGTACCCAGAACCTCCTCTTTGACCAGTATCTGTAAAATCCCTCTAAGACCCTCCAAGGTAATCAACCGCTGTTCCTCTCAATGTCTGGAGCAGACACCTGCAAAGCCTCAGAAGACATGTGAAATGACAGATGCATGGTGGCCTCAGACAGAGTCACTGCAGAGGAATCCAATATAGATGCCAAACGACCTACAGAGTTATTACTCGCTTCTAATGGGACATCTGGTGGAGACTGGACAGCTAAAGAATCTAGCCGAGACTTCTTGACCTTTTCTTACTTAGCGGAAGTATCTCAGAGTTAAAGGGTTCTGCCATTGTACCCTGGGCTAACTGTTTAAGCTGTTGGTTTTTAAGATAAATAGCCAGGGAAGACAAACAGCTTCTGAGTGTCTTAGGCACAAAGATACTATAAAAGGTATGGTTGTGGGAAGCATCCAAACAAAAAAAGACATTGTTCTTGACAGTCCTTATGGGGAATCTGCCCCCCACACTGACATTTTGTGTTCCTGGATGACACAAACTGTAAGTAGCAAAATAAAATACAAGACCAAGAAAAGTAAAAAAAAAAAAAAAAAAAACCCCAATGGGTAGATAAGTATTCAATACGGTAACAAAGCATCCAGACCAACTAATAATAATGGTGTTTGAACTTCTGGCAAAGAAGTTCTGTGTAGTTGCATCTGTACATCCCTTTTATGCCCTGGGATCTGTGCAAGGAGCATAAGTGTGACACACAAGATCATCAGGCTTTTGTATACTGGCCGAGCATCGGAGTGCCCTGGGTAGGGGATCCCTTCTGTTTAGAACACAACAGCAGTGATATAAAAGGACATCTTTGCATATAGCTAAGTAGCACACATTATTTTGCTGTTTTGCCATAGATTCTACTGTAACTAATTTTGGAAAAATAAATAGTTACAGATCTTTGATGCCGTAACACCTAAGGACTAAACGTCAAGTGGCCTTATCTGACTGATTATCACTAGAATGAAATGGGATGGCAGGCTGGATAACTAGAAACAAGCTGCCTCTTTAGCAGTGAGACAGTTACACCAGATTAGCTAAGTAACTACTTCTGCAATGAATAACTGCCCAGCTGTAAGGCCATTTCTTAGTAGCCATGCTTTTATACTGATGCAAACTCTGGATCTACTGTCAGTTTCTCTGATATTCTCTGCAACTGTGTTTCACGGGGTCGGTAACATTACTGTATTTGTTTCAGGCTGTGGTTGTCTTAAAGAAAAGGTGTCCTTGGGTCTTTTATCTCTTTAGATAATGCTAGGCAGCATAACTATTATTGTAGAGCATTTTATGCCTAAATAATAAAAAGACTGTTTTTAATTTGTTTGTAATTCCAGCCATCGAAAGTACTTTTAGGAGGTGGAGCAGTGTTCCTTCTGACATTCTTCAGAGGCAAACCTAGCCACTCTGTTATGTATAAAACTTGGTCAGCAAGTGGGACAGAAGATATTCTGTGATGTAGCAGTTCAGGAAGATGAAGAATGTAGGATAAGACTTTCCTGCTTTATTCATGAGAAGTGACTTAATGGTAAACAAAACCTACTAATATGTTGAAATAATTTTTTTCACAGTGGCGTAAGTGCTGTCTTCCACATTTTTCCTACCTGCATATGGCCATCAGCTGCCACCATTTCCTCTCCTGGTTCATCGGGTCTACTAGACCAACCTTAGTCTCCCCAGTCTCAATTCAGCTTGTGCCTGTGGCTGGTGAACAGATCAAGGATGCTGGTGCAGCGTCAGCTTCGTACTACTTCTGGAGAGTGTGCCCCAACTCCCCATCACCCCATAGTAGCCTTGCAAGTTCTGTAATCAGTGTCTTTGGAAGGTGCATGCATGCTTCCGTGTTTGTGCAACCTTCTGACTAAGTGGTACACTGCTTACAGTGTGGCGCTCATCAGGCTCTTATTGCTGCTATTGCAGCAAACTTATGCAGCCTTCCTCCTCCAAGATGATCAGGTTGGCATTGACCACTCACTCCCATCGTTCTGCACTTCATCCAGCAAACACCTCTACTGATAGCTGAGTTCAGGTAATCTGGGATGCAATAAGGTAATCTGGGATGCAGTAAGGGCTTTATCCCTCCCCACCATGTGCCCAGGTTGGTACTGTTTTCTACTTTGAGTTTTCAGTTGTGATTTAGACTCAGGTGGACCTATCTTCTTTCATAGAGGATTTAGTTTTTGCAAAGATAAACAGATGATGATCATTGTTAGAAGGTTGTTTTTCATTCATTCATTCATTTTCAGATACCACCCTTACCTATTAATGATCATAGAGGAACCAAGGAATGTGTCAGTAAGCTGTGGGCAAAATAAATGAGGAACAAGCCCATTGTGGTATATCTATATATATATATATATATATATATATATATATATATATATATATATATATATATATATATGCACACCTATGAATGATTTGGAGGGTCAGCACTTCATTCTGTTAACATGGCTTTAGGATGTGGGAGAAAACCAGATCTCCAGGCAAAAATCCACATTGACACAAGGAAGACATGCAGACGTTGCATAGATGGCACCCCAGCTGGCAATTGAACTGGGAAATTAAGTACTGTGAGGCAGCAGCACAAACCTTGGCACTCATTTTTATTTATTTATTGCTGCCATGTAATCTACACATAGGTTTGCTTTAATGTATGCTAGAGCTGGAGTGCTAGTTTCTACCTGAATAGAGCTTCAGCCCAAGATCAGAAACAGTGTCATCATGGTGGTTTAGGTTATATATGCAGAGAACACCCGTGAAATCCAAAATTTCAGACATGATCACAACGAGTTTTGTTTAAAGCTGTGTTTTTGTTTTGATAACTGAAGTATTAGTTATCTTGACTTAGCCCTTACTGGCACTCCTGAGCAATTTGTGGCCTCTAAGTTGTTCTAAGTTTGCCTCTAGTAATTGTCCCCTTTTAGCATCTATTACAGTACATCCTTTTCTGCTTTACAGTATGAAGAATATTACAAGCCTGGAGGGCATGCTGCTATAGAGCTGACTTTTTGAACATGGGAATTGTTCAGTCTTATTTGAGGTTTGATTACATTTTAAAACCATATTATGGAGGCTTATCTTTAAGGTGTAAGTTTTAGTTCAGATGAGACTTTTTTCCATTCCTGCTACCACTCATCTGTGTTATGATGTTAACAGCCACAACAAGAATGTTCACTATAATACTTTGATATTAAGCATGTGTTTTTCATAACTGAAATTTAAATTCTTATTATAGTAATTGTTTTAGTTCTTAATAGATTTTGGAAGTTTCTTGCTCAGGATAGTCATTTGAGAGAATTCCTTTCAGTGATGGTTTCTGTTTCATGCAAGAAGTTTAAAATATTGGTGACTATCTTGTATACATTTACTATATCTGGAATTGTGTATGTGAGCTACTAGATAACCACATCCATAGGGGTACTTTTTTCTGTGGCAGGTATTGCATTTGTATACATATTGTTTTGAATTTATGAATAATAAGCTTGACTTTTTTTGGGCAGATGTTTTTGCCATACAGTTGCTAATGTGTATACAGTCTCATGTCCCTCAGGTCGGGTGTAGACTGGATTAACTAAAAGAAAATTTAAGAGTAGGCACCATGACAATTTTAGGGATATAAAGAATCAGAAGGAGCAGACAAGTGCTGTGGCATAGAGGAATAAAGCTGTAACTATGGCCCAGGCAACCCAAGTTCGATTAATGGCTCTGAGGTCAGAGGAGCTGGCAGGGAGGGGTGGACATGCCCATCCCAGGGGAGAGGGATGTTCATCTTGTACTTACCTGAGGAAAGGTATGTTTCATAAAGAGGGGAGTAGCCCTTAAATTGTTAGGGGGAGAGGTAAAAGAGTTGAGCATAACACACAAATCCCTTCTTCTCCTCATGGAAGCAGTTGTTGGTGAGACCCTCCAGAAAGTCCCTTAAGTTGCATTCTGGCCCCAGCCTGAAAAAAAAAAAAAAGATCAGCATCAGTACAGGGGATGAAAGGAGGGACTGGTGGACCTGACAGTGGACAGGGGCATTAGTGTAGAAGACTGGTAAGTATGACGCATGTGGAGGGACTGGTGGACCTGACAATGGACAGGGAGACTAGTGTAGAACCAACAACCAAATACCTGCACGTATGGCTAGTGCACGGCTGTACCATATAAACAGCAAAAGGAAAGAAAGCCAGCACCCAAAATCCTCATGTAGCCTGCTTGACAAAAAACTTTATTCCATGACCAAAATAGTCAAAAAACTTAGTTCCATGACGACTAGTATGGTTATACCGGTTTCGGAAAAAGCCTTCTTCAGCAACCACACATAAAGAAGTAAAAAAAAACACTTGATCATTTACATATCCTTTATATGCAATCTAATAGTGCCCTCTAGTGTATAAAAATACTACCATATTAATACAAATATGAACTATATGAGAAAATGCATTCATATCTCAAAAATAACTACCTATACAGAAATATGGAACAATGTTCCACTACAAAATTTACAATATCTTATAAAATATATTCAAAATTGGTCATTCAATCCAGGTGAAAACAAGGCTCCCAATTTAATTATCCACATTTTTTCTTTGTTTGTTAACAATTCGTGTAATACATGAGCTTCATTATTCCTAAACCTGATACGGTCAATAACCATGAAACTGAAAGACCCCGTTGACTGTTTAAGCATATGTTTATGTAAGGAACTTGAACCTTTCTTATTTTTAATGTCACTAAGATGTTCACCGACCCTTATTTTAAAGGGTCGGGAAGTTTGCCCCACATAAAATGCCCGACAGCTGCATTGGGCTAAATAGATAACCCAGCTGGTACTACACTTAGCAAAAAATGAAACATTGTAAACATGTGGAGAATTATGAGAAGTGAAACTGTCTGACTTTAACACTCTTGGACAATAAGAACAATGGCCACATGGATAGCAGCCTAATGTTAATTGTCCAGTTATTGTAGTTTTAGTTGAATTGGGAAGATGATCATACACCCTTTTATAATGACTGAATAAGGATCCCAATGACCGCCCCTTCCGAAAAGAGTAGGAGCATCGATCCCTAATGTAGTAATTTAAGGTATCATCTGACCTTAATAAATGCCAGTGTCTTTGAATGATGTTCATAAAGCTCTTAGTATTTCTACCATAAGTAGTGATTAATCTAAGTTCCTGTGATTTATTTTTTGTGTCCCAGACCTGATATGACAACATATTGTAGCAGGGTGTAGACCTGCGGACACTTTCTAAATACCTCACTCTCCAAAGTGCCCAATTCTGTTCTCCTAATGGACACATCCAAAAAAGTGATCTCTGACTTACTGTAAGTTAACTTAAATTCAAAACCCCACTTATTGCAATTCAAATATTCCAGAAATTCAAGCAAGAATTCCTCATCTGCTCCCCACACCAACCAACAGTCATCAAGATATCTCCTCCAAATATCCATTTAATTCATATAGATGTTATGATTGATGTCATAAATCAATTGTTCCTTCACGTACGCCATAAACAAGTCTGCATAAATGGGGGCAAAAGAAGCCTCCATAGCAGTACCTTGAATTTGCCAAAAACACCTATCTTTAAAGTGAAAAACATTGTGGGTCAGTACCATTTCTGCCATGCAAATCAAGAGAGTGTTGAAACCTGGTTTGTACATATTTGCCCGATCTAACCAGTATTGCAAAGCAATACGTCCTGCCCAATGGGGGATATTAGTGTACAAGGAGGTGACATCTAAAATACATAGGAGCCAGTCTGGCTCTAATTGCATATCCGATATAATGGTAAGAAACTGAGTCATGTCCTGTATCCTTGCCCGTATCAATGATAACAAGGGTTTCAGATGTAATGTAAGAAATTCCGACAAAGGCTCAGTCAAAGAGCCTCTGCCAGAAACAATCGGTCGACCGGGTGGTCTATTGGGATCCTTGTGGATCTTGGGCAAGAAATAGATATACTGTTTTTTAGGATGATCAACCTTAAGATGATAACAGGCATCCTTGGTGATAATGCCCTCCTATTCTGCTAAATCCAAAAACTGATCAATGTCCTGTTTAAACTTGCTAGTTGGATCAAAAACCATTTCTTGATAATGAGATTTGTTAAATAATTGTCGCTCAGCCTCTGCTTCATAGTCAACCAAATTCTGAACCGCCACTGCCCCACCCTTGTCCGCCGACAAGATAACAATTTCCCTGCTACATGCTACAAGCTTCCACCCACAACATGTCATCAAGAATATCCCCAAATCACAATTTCTCCGTATCAAGAGAATTTGTTCTGATTCCTCCACATACGCCTATTATCGACAGGAATTAATATCTAGATTCAAGAACAGGGGATAGCAAGCAGGTGACATCACTAGGGCCAGTCGGTTTGCTAATCAACAAGATAGATTGCAGTTGTTGTCATATCAGGTCCGGGACACAAATAAATCACAGGTGCTTAGATTAATCACTACTTATGGTAGAAATACTAAGAGCTTTATGAACATCATTCAAAGACATTGGTATTTATTAAGGTCAGATGATACCTTAAATTACTACATTAGGGGTCAATGCGCCTACTCTTTTCGGTGGGGCAGTCATTGGGATCTTAATTCATTCATTATAAAAGGGTGTATGATCATCTTCCCAATTTAACTAAACAAACTACAATAACTGGATAACTGACATTAGGCTGCTATCCATGTGGCCATTGTTCTTATTGTCCAAGAGTGTTAAAGTCAGACAGTTTCACTTCTCACAATTCTCCACATGTTTACGTTTCATTTTTTGCTAATTGTAGTACCAGCTGGGTTATCTATTTAGCCCAATGCACCTGTCGGGCATTTTATGTGGGGCAAACTTCCCGACTCTTTAAAATAAGGGTCGGTGAACATCTAAGTGACATCAAAAATAAGAAAGGTTCGAGTTCCTTATATAAATATATGCTTAAGCAGTCAACGGGGTCTTTCAGTTTCATGGTCATTGACCGTATCAGGTTTAGGAATAATGAGGCTCATGTATTACACGAATTGTTAACACACAAAGAAAAAATGTGGATAATTAAACTGGGAGCCTTTTTTCACCTGGGTTGAATGACCAATTTTGAATATATTTTATAAGATATTGTAAATTTTGTAGTGGAACATTGTTCCATATTTCTGTATAGGTAGTTATTTTTGAAATATGAATGCATTTTCTCATATAGTTCATATTTGTATTAATATGGTAGTATTTTTTATACACTAGAGGGCGCTATTAGATTGCATATAAAGGATATGTAAATGATTAAGTGTTTTTTTACTTCTTTATGTGTGGTTGCTGAAGAAGGCTTTTGCCGAAACCGGTATAACCATACTGGTCGTCATGAAACCAAGTTTTTTGACCTTTTTGGTCATGGAATAAAGTTTTTTGTCAAGCAGGCTACATGAGGATTTTGGGTGCTGGCTTTTTTTCCTTTTGCAGACTAGTGTAGAAGACTGGTAAGTATGACGCATGGGGAGGGACCAGTAGACCTGACAATGGACAGGGGCACTACTATAGAAGGCTGGTACGTATGAAGCATGGGGGAAGGATTGTAAAAAGCATAACTCTGCTGAAATTCATTTTTTAAGAAACATAAGTGTCATTCTTAATCATGTGCAAATTTCTTTAAAGTAAGGTTGTTCAATTGAAAGTGTAGCATTTTGAGGTATTAAATGCTGTATGAGAGAAAACATTGCAAGCAAATGCTGTAAATACTGAAAAATGCTAGCCTGGTTCTGTGGCACAGAGGGATGGAGCCATGACTCTGACCCAGGTGATTAACATTTGAGTACCAGCCCCAGCACTGATGAAGCCAAGCAGGGAAAGGAGTGAAGGGTGATGCAAGCTTGCCTCTCTTGGGGTGATGGTGTAGGTTTGTGTGTACTCAGAGGTACACAGTGTGGGAATGGCAAAGCTGCTAGGATGAAATATCTGTTGTGAAAGTAAGTGGATGATCTCCATAGATAGCCTATTGCACACCCCTTCCCTCTGCTTAACCAGGTAGACATAGTTAGGACTGGGAAAAAATAATAAAATCTTTCAACCACTTTTAATGGCTGCCTTAAAAGAGATGTTTATTAGTAATCTATCACCCAGTTAAGGGATGAAATGGGCTGATAGGCTGAGAGAGAGCTGGATGGTAGCAGGGCAAAAATTGGAAAAAAAAAATTGAAAAATGCTATATTTTTTAAGTTTTTGGATGTTCTTCATCTCACATTGCTGCAGTCCTTACACTTGGGTAGTCCGCTGTCCTCGGTCGGCCCGACTATCAAAGTATAAGGCTGACGTCGGTCAAGGCGCATTTGACTGACATCAGGACGTCAGGGTACAAATGCGCATGACCGACGTCATATCCTCAGTCTTTTTTGCTGCATGGTCCGATGCAGAAGCAGCTTTGCAAGTGCCGGTTGGCGTTCTGAAATTTTTCGATTCCGGAGTTTCAGACCGACTCAAAATTGGCTAAGTACCCCGTTGGGGAATATTTTAGTTTTTTCTTGCCTCAGTGGTTTACCGGATGTCAGAAAAAGTGAATAATTGTATTTCTTGTGGGAAACAAATACCGCATAGAGATTATCATACTTTGTGTATTCCTTGTTTAGGGCCTGAGCACGACGTTGTTGGGTGCCGCTCTTGTGCTAGATTCAATAAACGCACTATAAAGAGAAGGTTAGATTGTGCCAGGTTAGTCTTCGGGAAGCGGTGCAATTATAAAATGCCGTCGGATGCTCCGACGCCCGAGGACAAAGCAATTAAGCCTAGGCTAGAAGAACCGTCCGTACCGGACGCCGGTTCTTTAGAGGTGTCGGTGGAGCCGGTGGTTCCACCGGAGATTTCTTTGGGTTCCCAGGGAGAGACTTTGTTGTTGCAGGATGTGGCCTCTCAGGAGACAGGTCAGGCTGAAGGGGCTTCTCAGGCTACTATACTACCCTCTCTTCCTAAGGTGGTTAGGCCCTCTCCTTCTGTTTCCAAGGCTTCTCCCAGAGGCAGGCCAGGTTTAGCTTCGGTTGGTGTCACCCCTAGTTCTTCTGGAACTGTGCCCAAGAAGCATATGCTTAAAATGGCAGAAGATTTGATTACTTTGATTAGGGGTTCCTTGCCCCCTCCTGATAAGAAGCCTAGGGTGGAGCCTGAGTTAGGGAGTTTTGAGCAGGCTTCGGATGTGTCAGAGTCTTCGGCTGAAGACTTGCAGGAGTATTCTCCTTATTCTGATTCTGAGGTGGATGATTCTACTCCTTCAGCTTCTCCTCCTGAGGATTTTTCATTTTCAGAAACTCTTCATTCCATGAGGGAACATTTTAAGTGGGAAGGTCAGGACTTCTCTGATTCCAGGAAAAGGCTTAGGGAATTTTTGTATTTACCCCAGCATAGGCCTTTGGCTATACCTCCTGTTTTGGATGTGGTAGAAGATGTTTTTTCAGAGGCTTCTCTTAATCCTGATTCTTTGCCTCCTGCTCCTGTTAAACCGGATAGGTATTACAGGGTGCCTGAAGCTCATAAGTATCTTTTTAAGAGTCCTAGGGCGGACCCAGAAACTGTTAGTCAGGGGCCTAAAGGTGTTAAGGCTTCTGTTGTCAAGAATCCGGTTCCTTCTGATAAAGAGGCCAGGGCTTTGGATAGATGGGGAAAGAAAGTTTATACTTCCTCCACTCTAGCTATGAGGGCCTTGAATTGCCAGTTTCACATGTTGAAATACCAAAATTATCTCCTTTCACAATTGAAGTCTAAGGTTGATGCTCTGGCGGAAGGTATTGATTGTAAAGAGTTGCAAGATTTAGTTCATGTTTCTGAACAGGTGGGTAAGCATTCTTTGCAATGTGGTTTTGATGCTGTACAGGCCTCGTCTAGGGTGGCTGCTACTGGGTCAGTTATTCGCAGGCACACCTGGCTGAGGGATCAGAATTTATCTGACCATGTTAAAACAAGGATTTTAGATGCTCCTTTACAATCTGATGTGTTGTTTGGTTCTCCTGTTGAGTCAGTTTTAAAGAAAATGGAAGACAAGGCTAAGTCTATGCAGACTGTTAAAGATTTTTTGCAGGTTCAGCCTCCAAAGTTTAGTAGAAATTGGCCTGCTAAAGGGTGGACGTATCCTTCTTATGATTCCCAGTCTAGGGGTAGAGCTAGACGTGGTAGGGGCAGAGCTCAGGGCTCTTTCAGGCCTAGGACAGGGAGTTCTCCTGCACAGTCTTCGGGTGAGGGCAGGGGTCAGTCCTTTCGTAAACAGACCCAATGACCTACCTTTTCAGCTGCCAGAGCCTTCTCATCTGGCAGCACCTTTGGGAGGAAGGTTGGCACTTTTCAAAGAGAGTTTAATTACCCAAGACAGATGGGTATTGGATATCATACACCACGGTTACAGGTTTTATTTCCATACCTTGCCTCCTTTCAAAGGCATGCCAGACGTTCCTCCTCCACAAAGAATAGAGGCTCACAAGCAAATTTCTCTGTTACTCCAAATAGGGGCCATTCAGCCAGTCCCTATGCCAGAGGTGGGCCTAGGATTTTATTCTCGCCTGTTCCTAGTACCAAAGAAAGGGAACACGTGGAGACCGATTTTGGACCTATCTATCCTCAACACTTATCTGGACATTCCCAAGTTCAAAATGTTGACGTTACAGCAGCTTTTACCCCTGCTGGGCAAGGATCATTGGATGGTAACTTTAGATCTCAAGGAGGCTTATCTTCATGTTCCTATCAGACTGATTTGCAGGAAGTATCTGCGTTTTCGAGCTGGGAATTCTCATTATCAGTTCTCTGCATTGCCCTTTGGCTTATCTACTGCGCCCAGAGTGTTCACGAAAGTTCTGGCTCCAGTGATAGCTTTCCTCAGGTTAAAAGGAATACAGATTTATCCTTACTTGGACGATTGCCTGATTCTGGCTCAAGGAAAGGACGAACTTCTTCATCATTTACACTATGTGATAGCAGTGCTAAGATGCCTGGGGTATTCTGTGAACGAAATAAAGTCCAGTCTAGTACCCTCTCAGGACATGTGCTTTCTGGGTGTGAGACTGAATACAGCATCCCAGATGGCCTTTTGACCCCGGACAAACAAAAGAATCTTTCCCTTTACTTTCATCAGTTGTCTCATCTGTCCAGGCTGACTGCAAGGACAGTCCTTCAAGCCTTGGGGTTCATGGCATCTTGTATTCTGGTGCTTCCCAATGCCAAACTGCATATGAGGAAGCTGCAATGGTATCTCAAAATGTATGGACACAGCACTGCCAGGATTTGGGCACTGGCATTCAAATAATATCTTGCATTCTAAAGGAATTTTGTGGTGGGCTCAGGAATGTCACCTAAACAAGGGACTCTCTGTGACCCGGCCAGAGGCGAGTCAGATTCTAACGACAGATGCCTCAGACATAGCTTGGGGAGCTCATCTGAATGGAAAGTGGATACAAGACAAGTGGCCTGCCAGACTACAGCATCTACATATCAACTTGAAAGAGATGTTAGCAGTCCAGTTTGCATTAATAGCTTTCAAGGATTTACTTCTTCCAGGGCAGGTGTTGATTCTAACAGACAACACAACTGTCATGTGGTACATCAACAAGCAAGGCGGAACACATTCTTATCCCCTCTGCAGGCAAGCAATGATTTTGTGGGAGACTGCTCTCAGTTTACAGCTAAATCTTCAGGCAAGGTTTCTGCCAGGAGCACAGAACTCCTTAGCAGATGTGTTGAGCAGACAAATTATGGATCCCCACGAGTGGAAATTGGATCCTCATGTATTTCAGAAATTGACAGTGTCATGGGGAACTCCAGACATAGATCTGTTCGCTTCTCCACTAAACCACCAGCTGCCAAAGTTTTGCACAAAAGGTTTCATCCCACAGCTTGGAAAGTGGATGCTCTTTCTTTCAATTGGAGCAATCTTCATGTGTATGCCTTTCCACCTCTGCCTCTCCTCCCAAAGGTACTACTGAAGGCCAGACAAGACAAGCCAAGGATGATTTTGATAGCTCCAGATTGGCCTCAACAGCATTGGTACCCATTACTGAGAAGCCTGGTACGGAAACCTCCATGGCCTTTACCTTCGATTCCACACCTGTTGTCTCAGGAGGACAGTCATTTGCTCAATGTCAAGCTTCACTCTCTGCACCTAACAGCCTGGCATATTCTGTTTTGAGCCGTAGTGGGCCTCCAGTTCCACAGCAAGTTTTGAATGTTATTTTGGAAGCTAGAAGGCCTAGTACAAGGAAAGTGTACGCAGATAAATGGAAGAGATTTTTATTTTGGAGTGCAGCAAAGGATTTTGATATTTCCGAGCCTAATTTATGTGTGGCTCTTCAATATCTTACTGAGTTACTGGACAAAGGTTTGTCCTTCTCTTCTATTAAGGTTCATGCTGCAGCAATTTCAGCTCACTATGATTGTGACCCACCATTGTTTTCTCATCCTTTGTTCAAGCAATTTCTTAGAGGGGCAAAGAATATACGACCCCCACGAAGAGCTCCTACGCCTGCTTGGGATCTCAATTTTGTGTTGGAGAAACTCACTCTACAACCTTTTGAGCCTGCAGCTACTGCTGAGCTAAAGTTTTTATCATGGAAGACTGCTTTTTTGTTGGCTATTACCTCTGCAAGAAGGGTTTCTGAGTTACAGGCCCTTATGGTGGTTGAGCCTTTCTTAATTTTCCATAAGGATAGGGTATCTTTACGTACTAATCCTTCCTTTATGCCTAAAGTGGTTTCTAGTGTGGCTTTAAACCAAACTATTCATTTGCCTACTTTTTATGCAAATCCCCAAAATAAAGGGGAGAAGATTTTGCACACTTTAGATGTACACAGGCAGTTGCGATATTATTTGGACAGAACTAAGGGGTTCAGGCAGTCTCAGCAGTTATTTGTTTCTTTTGCTTTGAGTTCTCAGGGCAAGCCTGTGTCAAAACAAACTATTTCTAAGTGGATTGGGTTTTGCATTGCTTTTTGTTATTCCCATCATGGCAAGGAAATTCCAGCTGGGATTAGGCCTCATTCCACTAGGGCTACTGCCACTTGACAGCTTTTTGAGGGGGGTGGTAACTAAGGATATTTTGGAGGCAGCTACTTGGAGTTCAGTGCATACTTTCTCTAGGCATTATCACCTTCCACTTTACTCTAAATCCAGGGCTGGTTTTGCCACTGCTGTTTTGCAGGGCATTTTGGCAGCTCCTGCTTCCTTATAGTTTAGCCATCCTCCCTTACCTCTGCTTTGGGATTCTACCCAAGTGTAAGGACTGCAGCAATGTGAGATGAAGAACATAGTACAGTTTTGTACCTACCATAAATGTAGATGTTCGAAGATCCACATTGCTGCAGTCCAATTTACCCTCCCTCCTTCCCCTCTTGGAGGCGGTTGTGTGGGTTGGGTTGTACATAAAGTGTATATTGTATATATTGTACATATTATTAGTGCTAGGATGGTTGGTTGTTGGTTTGCTGTCTTTTGGTTTTGACCTTTATTTCTAGGGTCTTCTGACATCTGGGGCAAGAAAAGACTGAGGATATGACGTCGGTCATGCGCATTTGTACCCTGACGTCCTGATGTCAGTCAAATGCGCCTTGACCGACGTCAGCCTTATACTTTGATAGTCGGGCCGACCGAGGACAGCGGACTACCCAAGTGTAAGGACTGCAGCAATGTGGATCTTCGAACATCTACATTTATGGTAGGTACAAAACTGTACTTTATAAAGTGTTGATAGCATATGTGATGTAAATATAACTATTTATTTAAGACAAGTCAGATACTACTTTATTTTAGATAGAGAAGAACTTTCCTGCATTTTTGTGTAACAGTTCATTATTAGAGCAGTTATGCAAATTTAGTTGAATATAAAAGGAGGGTTTGTCCAAGCAATAACTGATCTGTTAGTATTATAAGAGGCAAAATCATTGCCCTGTGTAGCAAATCCAGCTCAGCGTCTAGTGTTCAAGTGGAGACTACCATGGTCCCACATTCAGAGGTGGCTCCTTATGCCTGGAGAGGGATTCTTAAAAATGAAAGAAATATCCAACTGCTTACAATGGAAAGCTGTAAGGGGAGTATCAAATCATAAATTTGGAGTAGGATCCTCGAAGTGAAGGCCAGGTTTTTTTGTAGTTTGCAGCTTTAGCTGGACTGAAATTTTGTTGTATTCTGAGCATTTTAAATGGTGGAAAATATTTTACAGTGGCATTTCATTTTAATAGTGAGATTGTGGTGCATATTAATTTGTTTGGTAGCCAAGAACTTTCATGAAAATACCACATCTGGTGGGGATTTTGAGTAACAGCAGTGGTGATCTGTCATTAAACGTGCTACATTTACCTTATCATGCTCATCAGATTCCTGGTAATACCCTTATATTTCCAGACCATCAAGTCCCACACTGCCTTCTTAAATCTTCAGATCAATTCCTGTTAACATCAACGTCTTCATTTTCCTTCATAATCTAGTAGATTTTTGCCCATCTAATGGAGTGTGACCACATAATGGCACAGTGTTCATTTAGAAGATAGTTACTTTTTATTACATGTCAATTTAGTGCACAAGAATGTGGCTATAAACTGCTGAGAAGATTCATCTTGGAGTCTTAAGTTTGATTCCATCCATCTGTATTTTTTACTGCATGACTTCTAGCAAGTCCCTTAACTAGACTTTGCTACTGGGTCACAATCAAAAAAGAGACCCTTGTGTATAATGGTTTTACCTGGTTATCAGAAACAAAAACAAATAAAAAAATAGAATAAAAAATAGTTTCCATCAACATTGCATATGGTGCCATTCTGTAAATGCTTTATAATGAAGACCATACCACAATTTTAAATTTCTGACACTAGCTTTTCCCCACCTGCTACCTACCACAACTAGAATGTAAGTTTATGGAACAACATAAAATATTAATGGGCATTAATTGTAAGTGAAGTAGTCCATTTTTCTAAGTGCACTTACCATAGTGAGAAGTAAAAGTTACAGCTTTCAGTCTGTTATCATTCCCCTTGTTTAATTCTTCTGCCTGAAGCCCTTGTTATTCAGTACAGTGGTGCTTCAGTGGTCTCTCAAACACCATAGTCTAAATTTCAAAAAACAAACTTGAGTTTTAAATCATGTAGTGATTGACTTGGGAGCTGTGTTCAGTTACATTAAAAATTTCTCTAGAGAGCCCACTGTAGCACATTACACGAGTGCTTTCACTGGTGCATACTGCATTTTACTTCTGTATAAGATATACCACAATCAAAAACTTAAAATAGCAAAACATGCAAATGCTATGCTTTATAAACAGTAGCGCTGTATATAAACCATAAACAATTGTAAGCACTATAAGAAACACTGAATATACTTTCCTTTAAGGTCAACAGGGCTGTTTAGGTAATATTCACTGTTTTACTGATAAAGAATGAGAGTTATAATTCAGCATTATTTTAGTTCAGCTGGTAGCTTCAGTGTGCACAGTGATATTACAATGATGTGCCCTAACTAAGATGAGAAGTACTGGGATAAAATGTTATTAGTGTCTACAGTATTAATGCAATAGTATAGCCTAGCCAAGATCAACATTAGCAGGATGAAATTATTCATCTATCCTTTAACATGGGAATTCCTGGCTGGCAGTGTAACACTGATAAGCCATCAACTGAATGAGGTTAATTAAGGTATAATCTTACAAATTGCTTTATTACAGGAAATAGCTGGGAAGGATTATTTCACCCTAAGCAGTTATTACACACCATAAATAAACCAACTATTGCATGCCACACAGCTGTGTACTGCATAAACAGAATTAAATGACTGGTAATTCTGGCCTCATTTAGTATATGCTATGGTAAGGAAACGGTACAGTTTGGAAATTAGGGATGACAAAGATGAAAGAAACACAATGTTATTCATACCCGTGACCTGCACTTGCTGAAAATAAGCCCTTTTGGTACATTGAGTGTCCCCTAGTAGAACTTGGTGATACATGCTGCTGGAGATTGGTCACTGGTTTATATTACATAGTGTATTACCCACGCTGTAAATATATGGCAATTGTAAGAAAGTGATCACCCTGATAAGAAAAATAAAATGATGTTCCCACATTCTGCAGCAGGATAAGAAAAACGTCAGTTTTGTAGTGTAAAGCTATATGTGGTTAATCTTAGATTAAGGTTGCTGAAACAAAAGCTTTGGTTTATCTACATCTGGCAGAAGGGAAGATTAGTACTAGAACCGCACTCTCCAAAGCCAAGAACACAGCATCCATGGGACCAGACAACATCCCAGGCTACATACTGCACGAACTACAGAACGAACTGGCACCCCACCTAAGTACCATGTTCAATCATAACCTCACCTCAGGCTATGTGCCTACTGAATGGCACACAGCGACGGTTATCCCACTCCACAAAGGGGGTGCCATCACGGACCCCAGAAATTATACCCCATTAGCCTGATGGGTCTGGTCTGCAAGGCCATGGAATGTATCATCTTGGAGCTTATAAACAAAGACATAGGTAACCTCCAAACCCTGGGCCCCACTCAGTTTGGGTTTGTAAAAGGTAGATCATGCCTACTAAACCTGACTGACTTCTTTGAAGCAGTCACTAGAGCCGTAGACGAGGGCAAGGTAGTGCACACATCCTATCTTGACCTCGCCAAGGCTTTCAATACAATCTCCCACTCTGGAATTATAGATAAACTCACTAAAATGGGCATAAATCCCTGTGTCACAAGATGGGTGGCCAACTGGCTCACTGACAGAACCCACACAGTAAAAATAGCCGACTCCAAGTCCGACTTCAGACCAGTGACGAGTGGAGTACCACAGGGTTCAGTCCTGAGTCCTCTCCTGTTCGTCATTTACTTCTCTGTAGTGCAGGCCAACACCAAAGGTCTTTAGCTAACAAAGTTCGCAGATGACTGCAAATTGGGAGCCATAATAGAATCACCTAATGATGTAGACATTCTACAAAAGAGCCTCACAGAGACAGATGCGTGTTGTCAAAGTCATGGCCTCAAGCTCAATGCCAAGAAGTGCATTGTCATCCCCTTTGGGAAAAACTCGGTACCCATGAACTACCACATAGGCGGTAGCTCACTAAACACTGAAAGTGCGATAAGAGACCTCGGAACACAGGTGGACAGTAGTCTCTCCTTTGATAACCACATCTCCACAGTAGTCAGGAAATCCTTCTACGTAGCACACCTCATTATAAAAGGGTTCTCCTCTAGAAAAAGGAGGTCATTGTTCCTCTCTACTCATCCCTAATCAGACCCATTATAGAGTACAATGCCTTGTTTGGCATGTATCTCACAGGACACCTACAATTGGAAAAGCCACAGGAATACCTCACTAAGAGGATTACTGGCCTCAAACAGGTGCCACATGTAGACCATCTCAAAAAACTCCAGCTCTACTCCATCACATATCGCCTACTCAGATGTGATCTCTGTCTGACATACATAGCTATGTCAAACCCAGAGCTGTTGGACATGCTACACTTAAAGAAATCCCAATCTCTCCAAACCACATGCTACAGGAATCTAAACCTTGTCACCACAATAAACAGAACATGCTGGAGGGATAGATTCCTGTCCCAGAGACTTCCCATACTCTGGAACAAACTACCCATTCATGTCAAACAAAGCTTCTCATTGGCCCTCTTTAAGAAAAATCTTGACTGGATGGGAAATAGAAAATTCACCCCGGGGATCACTTCTGTGACATTGCTTGACAGGGGACAGGAAACTAATTTTCTTGGATGGTGAAAGCCAGGGAACCTTTTTGGCTAGGCTTATGTAGGCCCCAGGGCCGATAGCCTAGTACCTACCTATGAACCTATGAACATGATCATGCTCTGTGTAATACTAATTGTACAATGACTGTCCATTAATATTCCAAAACGATCCTGCTGATTGGACAGCCCAACCATTTGCCTGTTGTTAATTGAACATATAACAACGGAAAAAGGTAATTCAACTTTAAAAAAAAAAATAAACTGTCAAAAAACAGAGACTTCAAAAGAACAAGACAGATGGGACAGAAAAAAATACAAGGTTAATGAGGTACGTCATGCAAAACTAGAGAGACGTACCTGATTATCCTTACATTTTCTCTGTCCTCTCTCTCTCTCATCCATTGAAAGCCTCCCAATTTCATTTTTTTTTAATTAAAAACAAAAAAAAAGCAATGGAAATCTTCCTTCACACAGCACTGATGTACTGCATAAGTGTGGGAATGAAAGTACCATACGCTTGTGCAGTATATCAAGAAAGCCTCAGAATACCAAGATAAAATGTGGAAGAGCAGCACAGCACAGCGTTGTTATACAAGGACATTGTTTAAGAAAAGTATGTAACTTTTTTCTTAAATAATGTTATCATATAATAGCAATAACCCACAGCTGGGTGTGAGTAATGCTGATTTAACCACACCCAGTTGTGGGTTATTGCTGTAATAACAGGCAGTACTTTAAGAAAAGGTTAAACTGTGGTTGTGAAAGATAGTGTGTCCAGCATTCACCTGGCCTTCTCTTCACAGGGCAGGACTGGTTTCAGCATTTGGTATACTAATAAAAAAAAAAAAAAAAAAAAAAAACATGTTTTTGATGTGGAGGGTGATTCACTGCTGAGTATGAGCTGTGAAAAAATTAGCTGCTTTTAGTATTATTAGAAAATAATGTAGGAGTAAAATTCACTACAACTTTATAGGAGAAAAGAATAACAGGTTTATGGACTGTGTGTCAGCAACCTTGACTCAAAGAATGAGATATGGAAAAGACGGATTGCTATAGGAGGGTTTAGGGAAATGAAGACAAAAAGAGAATCCAAGAATGTGAAAAAGGGTGAAGAAAGTATACATCTGTAATTCTTAAAATGAGAAAAAAAACAGTGAAGGAAGTATGCAGGAAGGACATTTTATGATTACTTCTCACTGCGGTGGTGGTGCTGTGGTAGCATTGTCGCCTCACAGTAAGACGTTGTCCTGTTCGATTCTCAGCTAAAGCATCTTCTGTGTGGAGACATGCGTGAATGGGTGTGCCTTCGTTGAAGGTTGTGCGTCAGGGCTGGCAACTCGGCACGTAAAAATCTACTGCCAATCATTAGCGGACCGGAGTTCCGCTGTGGCGAGCCCTAACCGGGAAAAGCCGAAAGACACAACAACTTCTCTAGGAGGGTCTTCTTGGTCAGAAAAATATAAACTTGGAGACAAAGGTGTTAGAAAACACTCAGACGTATGAGCCAGGAAAGATTACATTTCTAACAAGATCAAAAGGGGTGAGGGAGAAACTAGGTGAAGTGTTAGATTCATGTAATTTCAGGGATGTTGGAGATTTATGGAAAGGAAATGTAAAAAAGAAATAAAAAAGAGAAAGAGTTCCTTGTAACAGATAAACTTAAAGCTGTTTCACTAAATACTAATGGTATCAGAAATATAAGAAGGGAAATATTATGTAAAGATTCGTAGCAGAACAATGTAAAGGCAATCTGCATGGTGCACAAACAAAAACACTATAAAATGTTGTGGGTACATATGGTCCCAAGGAAATAACCTACTGTTATTGAAGAAAGAGCTTTGTGAGTCAGGCAGGGTGAAAGTGGACTGAATGTTAGATGCATTGCAAGACAGAAGAAAGGTAGCAGATGTAGCATTTGCTCATATTGGTCGAAGGGGAATTAATGTGTGTGGCTGTCAGGTAAAATCAAAGAGGATTTGGTAGTGGGAGGAGTGAAATCTTTTCTTTATAGAGCAAAGAATATTATGTGGGCTGGTAATTTCAGCTGTGATTTGAGCAGAAGTCATTTTCTATAAAAAGAGTTTAAATGCAGTAAATGTGTTGAATAAGTATGTAAAGCAGCATGGAAGAAGAAGAAATGCACTTGGTACTTAATATTATTCATTCTACTTCCATGACAGCTACTTAAAGAATAACTAGATTGTATTTAAGTTTCCAGAGGCCTTGCTTTGAATAATTTAAGACATATCCAGAAAAGTTTATATATATATATATACATATATATATATATATATATATATATACTATTTGAGTACTGGAAGGCTTTATGGAAGAACAGAGGAGAAATTAGTGTTTCACTAGACTGGTACCTGCAGAACAATTCTTAAAAGCAGCAGTAATTTTCCCTAAATTTCAAAACCTTTTTCAGTGTTGTTACGATTCAAAGGAAAAGGAGATCTGATGGGTCTTCTTTGGGCAGAAGCTTGTTGGTTTTGTGGTTAAGTTATAATGTTTGAAGGAAGTATCTGAAATATTTAAAATTGAAAACATGCATTGCAAAAATCACCAAGCAAAGGAGAAACTAGGTGAAACGGTGAAGGTAAGAAAAGATTCATAAGAAATATTTCAGTTATGAGAGAAACCTTAAATGGTTTGGTATAAAAGCATTCACAGCAAGATTTAGAAGTATCTCAAGAAAAAAAATGAATCTCATTGTTATGTACATAGTAAAAGAAATGGGGATTCTGACCAAAATGCATGTTTCAAATGAATAACAGTAAAAATATGCATATAGTTAATTACCATAACAGAGTTACTAAATTGCTACCAAATTCAACTCAAGAAAGACTGTTTCCCCATAATAAATATAGTTTATGTTTCACTACAAAAATACACAGGATCAGAAATTAGCAGAATTATGTGGCACTCTTTTTTCATCTATCCTGCTTGAGGATTTACAAGTGCTACTTTCACAGTTAAAGACTTGCTCTTGTAAGAACATTCCTATGTTCATTTGTAGAATATGTATTGAGTTACTTGAGTAGTTACATATTCATTAAGTCATTTGCATATTAAATGAATTCTTACTACCCCAGTGCTTCACCTTACATCCTATCAAATCATTCCTGTCTGCAGTTGTAATGCAAGTGCTTCCTTCCAAGGATTAGAACAGGTCTATCTGTTTTTTTTTTTTACTAATTTTGGAGGACTGTCAGGTTGAGTGCAAGGTAATGAAGGGCCAGTGTAGACTCTGTCACACTGGATGTCTATTTTATTGACATCTGCTACTCTGGATGTAATTTATTCTTAAATAACAAAACAAATACTGCTGCACCAAAATGTAACACAGAAATTGTATAGAAATAATTATTTATTAAGAGACCAGCAAAACACTCCTTGTGCCCCAATAGTTTGCCTTTCATGTAGCTCAGAAACAATAAAGTGTGTGCACTTAAGTAAATGAGAAACAAAAAAAAATCACCAGTTAGACACAAATTAAATACAATTCCAAAACCCACCATTAAATATATATGAACAATTAATACTAGTACTTAGTTAAAGTAAGTCAAAATGCAAAATCTCAAGAATAAATTCACATTGAAGACTACCAGTCTAATTCTACATTTAACCATTTAGCTGTAAAAAAATTAGAATTTGAAAATTAATTTGGCTTCTAGTGAAAGTAAAAAAAGATTTCAGGTCTCCACCTGTAATAAAATCTGACAAGCTTAGTGCGTTAACAATGATGTAGTCAGTTCTACCATTATTTAATAAGTGTATATCTATCTATCTATCTATCTATCTATCTATCTATCTATCTATCTATCTATCTATCTATCTATCTAGTATGGATCTAGGACTATCCATTGAACACACATTTCACTGAAACATAAACCACCGAACACACTTCCACAAAAGAGAATTTATCAAAAATGCACTTTCGCAAAAAAAAAAAAAAAATACTAAAAATTAAAAGACTACTCATGTTTATGCAGGGGGACAAGCCCCCCTGCATCAGCCACACCCCCCTACTTTAATATTCTCATTCCCAGATTGCACTACAGTGGGGGAAAAAGGGAATATTCCCTTATTCCCCACTGTACTGCGATCTAAGCAACCATTTGTTTGGTTGTACAATCTAGACCACATGTTGATGTACAAGTAAACCTACATGCAAACAACTGTTTGCTTACTTACCTTCTGGCGAAAGTGCATTTTCGATAAAATGCACTTTTACGAATTTGACCTCGCCCATTTACATTTCAGTGAAACGTGTGTTCGATGGATAGTCCTAGATCCATATATATATATATAGATATATATATAGATATATATATATATATATATATATATATATATATATGCGCATACATATATATATATATATATCTGTATATATATATATATATATATATATACACACACACACACACACACACACACACACACACACACACACACACACACAGTGTGTGTGTATAATTCAGTCAGAGTAGCCATTTCTTTTCCTTCTTGGCTAAATTGTTTCAAGTGTGTTTTTTCATAAAATTTCCACTAGAAATTCACTTTCTGATGGAATAGCACCAGGAACAGAGTCCATACTCTTATTTGCATCTTTTTCATCTTGCAGCTGATTCAAAGCCACCTCCACTTCGAGTGTCTGTGATTGAATGATTGTACGATGCTGAATCCAAGGAGTTAACATTAAATCTATGTCCATCTGTGAAATCTTCATTAAACATTAAATTATTTTCAGAGCTTTCGAAGGAAACATTACATCCATAATGACGATTCCATGGTGAGCCACCTGAAGAATTATAAGTGACGTGACAAAGCATTTCCTCTACTGAGTTCATGCGCCTGACATTCACCACATTCCCAAGGAACCAGTACATCTTTCTCATTCCATGAACATCACATTGAAGCTGCACTTTTTACAAGAAAATAACACCCTTTTCTAGTTTACATATTTACACATATATTATAGACATTGCTTAGAAAAATCTTGTATTGTCTCTACTATGCATGCTTGTATCTCCAAAATGTTTTGCTGATATTTTTACTTAAGTGGTCATTTATTTTGAGCAGTACATGCCTCCAACGCTTCAAACAATTCAGCTACATTTTCATCCATTCTGCCAATAAATCATTTTCATCTTAGTGAATAGGAAGATGGAAGATAGTCTACTAAGAGACCTGTCAGAGTGACACCCATGACCGGATTGATAAATGCCTACACTTTACACTAAGAGCATGTGCACAATGAACAGCAACAAATATGCTAGTTGGTATTCATTAAACAGCTCTGCATATTGTACCCAGGTTCAAAACAAGGGTAAGTGTCAGAATATGCTAATGAAGGTATAAGTAGGTGAAAGACATGCTAATGAAGCAATTCAACATGGCAAGTGATTTAGGAACTTATAAAACCTGTTCTTACATGCCTTTATCCCTTTTGGCCTCTTTGGAATCCAGGCCCAAACTCACTTAGAAAAATGTTAGGGGTTGCTGCAGCTATCATTAACTTGTATGTGCAACAGGCTTTAGTACAAGATGCTGTTGCTACTGCTACTGCTGCTGTTGCCAAACCTCAGCCTAGAAGCAGAAGAGTGTTTTGACCACATTTAACATGTCACGGACTTCATGGTACCAAAATTGTAAAGAGTTGCAGGGTGGACAGGGATACCTTAGTGGAAATAGTCAACCTCTGACACCGTCATGTAAGGCCCCAAGGAAATCATGGAAAATCCATCCCAGTGGAAACAAAATATGTGTAATATTATGTATACTAGCTACAGGTGTAACATTATGTATAACTAGCTACAGGCACTTTTCAGAGACCCACAGTGGATATATTAGAGGTGTCACAGGCCTCAGGTTCAAGAATGTTACACCAATTTCTAAATGCAATGCTGCAGCATGTAAAGGGTCATATCTGGTTTCCATGTACCCCAGAGAAGAGAGCTATTATTGTGCCACATTTCTTTGCCATTGCACATTTCCCTGAGTTTCTGGAGGCCGTAGACTGTGCACACATTGAAATAAAAGTTTTGCCTGGTAAACAGGGAAGGAGTTACATCAAAAGAAAAGGATAGCACTCTTTCAGCTGTCAGGTGGTCTGTAATGCCCAAAAGATCATCTACAATGTGTGTGTGTGCAGGTAACCCTGTATGTTTTCACAACTCACACATATAGCACACCTGTAAATTGTAATGTTAGGTTTTGTAGGGGTGACTTTCCACAAGGGCATCTATTGGGGGTGCAGATTATGAACCAGAACCTTGGCTCATAACACCCATGAGAAACCCGGACAACCCCACTGAGCAAGTTTACAATGATGCACATGCTCGAACTGGAAATATTACAGAGCGTGCTCAAATCAAGCTTCCACTGCCTAGACGCATCTGTTAATGCCCTGGAGTATGACCCAGCCACCTCAGCCAAAATACTCACCGTCTGTGCCATGTTGCACAATATAATTGTTGGTAAACAGCTGCAGCAAGAACAACAAGGCCAAATACCACAGATCCCTGCACCACAGGCAAGGCTAGCAGATACAATGAGGAGTCTAAGGAAGAACAAACAGCTGTGGATGAAACTGGCAAATGCAGGCAAGTATAATATGTTATGGACCTAGATAAGAGGCAGAGGATAGCGCACGCACACACACACACACACACACACACACACACACACACACACACACACCACCTAAGTGAAAACTTAAGAAGCTAAGTATATACAAACAGTAACAGTGATGCATGTAAAATTAGCAGCCTTTACTTACCCATGTAATATTTGTGTTCTGTGAGCATCAGACAGAGTCAACCCCAGAAGATACAACTTGTAGCAACAGCACTAACCAAGGTAAGTGATGAAACCGTGAAGAAGATATAGAAATGATTATCCTCATATGCAAGTATTGTACATCAGTAAGATAAAACACGGCTCAACTGTACAAGTGTGTCAGCAGTAACTCATGACTGATATAGGCAACATAAATATTAATCTGCCCAATAATGTGTATCACCATACAGCTCACCTGTACAGATTTTTCACAGAATTTCCAGCTTTTGCTTCATATTTTTGATCTGTTTCTCATAAAATTGTGATTTTCTGGCAAATCGCTGGCAAATCATTGATGGCTGAAGTCAGAAAATAATGATAGACACTTGAGTTTCAGACTTCATACCCTTCAGAAAATACATGCTAATGCAAAACCTGTTATTCTATTAACTTTATAACTTTATAAGAGCAGTATTTAAAAAGTGTCCCTAATTTTTGTCCCCCCATCATTTATGGCTTTGTCCAGATTTCTTGCTCTAAGAGGTTGAGAGGTATATGTATAACTCATTAAAGTTGCCCAACATAAATACTCCAGAAGTGATTAGGGCAATCTTAGCATCATTTGCACAAGATACTGAGCCGGCACTAATTCCTAACTGGTAGGATTATATTACTAAGAGTGCTACTACAAATACATTGAGGATCACAAAGTATGTAACAATCATTTGAACTTGAGCAGGAAAAACATAAAATGAATCAGTTGAATATATCTGATTAAAGCAAACATCCGAATAATCAAGCATTTTCTATCCACTCTGTGCATCAGACATAGGCAACCCTAAGTTGCAAAAAAATATGCAAAGGGCAGGGCACAGACATCATCACTTTCACAGTGTGGTGAGGGGTTACAGGAGGGAAAGCCTGACACCAATGAAGTAAGTTTGTATGAGCTAAAGATCGGATTAAGAGTAAGTATTCATTGTAACGGCTAGTAGCAGTGAATGTAAATAATTCAACAGTATTTATATGTGTGTGTGTGTTTATGTGATGAGGTATGGCCAAGATATGTTTTACTGTGTGTGGGTCTACAGGAACACAGTCTAAGCATTAACCCTGGCATCCTCGACAGGTGTGAGTCATGCATGGTAGAGGTTCAGTTCACAGTCCCAGCTCTGACCAAATGAACTACCTCTGCCAGGAGTTGTATTGCTAGTTCCATGACCCTGGCTAGAGGTCAAGGTGCTACCTGAATGGGAACAATATCTGCTGGATGAGCTCTCATTATGACTATATTCATGACCACACAGTTTGCCACGTCTGGGTGTGGACACCTCACTCACTCACTGATGGAGCAGTAGAAGTATTGCTACCATGGGAGCAGGCTCTGGCATGGCCACATCAGCTAACACCTGATGATGTAGTGGCTCTCCATCCATGTGGATGTTGACCCTCCCCGGCATGCATTCCATTACAGACATTGCTTGATGTGGTGTGTCATTCATACGGTCCAAGGAATCACCTACATGGCACAAGTATTCTTGCACGTCAGAATGCACAACTATCAGTATTCTGACTGTTTCTTCCTAGGCCCTGGTGGAAAATGCCTGTGCCTCCATGATGACCCTACACATATGTTGTTTGGCACCTTCTGACACACAAACAACAGGGTGATGGAAAGCATGCCTCCTCTTAGCACCTCTGCCAACATCCCTTTGTGGTACTTCACCATCCTGATGGATAGGGGAGACTCTGCCAGGTCTGCAACTGGAGTAACCACACCCTGAAGAACCGTGTCACCCTTAGCCTGTCCTATCTCAGATGGCTGTGTGTCATGGGTATGCATAGACATACTGTGTCCAAACTCTGGACAGGGGATTTGGGAGCCGCATCCTATGTGTCAGACTGTTTGTGTACAGCCTCAACCTGTGCCTCTTCATTTCCGCCATCATCATCATCAGAGGCTACCGATATTCTGACATCAGGTGGTGGGAGCTCCACAGTGCTGGTGGCAGGCTCACCTGTGATTAGACCAATAAAACACAACAAAAATAAAAATAAAAGAATAACTGATCAGAGTTAAGCTATGCAACCCTGGGTTAAGCAATAACAGATGCAGGTTTAATTAAACAAGTAATTAAGGTAGACTTCTAAATAAAATTCTATAAATTAATACAAGTAAAAAAATATATGTGCATACCAATTCCATGTGGTCATGTGACCTCATTACCAGATGTGCCTTTATAGACTAAATGCAGATGGAAAGAGGGATGATAAACATTAAAATGAAGATGACACATGAAAGACAAACCTCACCTAGTTATAGATCTAAATAAAGATTGTCACTCGTCTGGTCAGGATAAAACAGACAAACTTCTGTGGGTTCTGTTCAAGCAGCTTTATTATGTACAAACACATTAGGATTTAGGCTTAATAACTTTAACTTAGGTAAACTTATAAACAAACTAGCTATTACACTCACATTCTCACTCTCTGGCTGCACTCTCAAAATATTACTGAAGCTAGCACGTGTTTGCTATTTATATGCACGTGCTGTCCTTTAAACGCTTCTTAAAGGTACAACACACGCACACTATTCTCCATCCTCCCTCTTTGAGAAATGAGTCATGCAATATTGACGATATTAATTGACATGCAATTGATACAAATAATTCTTTGACATGCAGTTATACAGAGCTAAATATATATAGACAATTATGTCCAGGTTACTATGTATTTGACACTAGGTCTGGAAATACAACTAAATCGTATGACATAGAAATTAGAATTAGGTCTAGCAACTAGGACTGTCTCTGTGGTATGTTCAACTTTGGGGACATCAGGAATGGAAGTAGAAGTTAACGCATGTTCTGCAACAGGAACATTGTCTGGATTGCACTGAGATCTAGAGTTTGTATCACAGGAACAATGTTGCAATATCAATTCTGATACAGGAAGATGTCTGAGATTTCTCCTGTACTCCACACCCTCAGATTCTGCAAAGTAGGATCTTGGCTCAGTACATATACCTGTTACTTGACCAATCTGGTCAAAACCTTTTGCCGTTTGTATCCTCACTGTCTCCTTCTTTCAATGGATGAAGACATATTCTTGATTTATCATAGCTAGACTTCTAGAAAGAACACTTTCTGAATAGTTGGGCTTTGATTATTCTGTTGTTCTTTGCTTTAGGCCTCAACAAACTGGACTTGATAGGCAACGCTGTTCTTGTTTGCCTAGATAGAAGTCTCTGAGCAGGTGAGCCAAGTATATCATCACAGGGTATGTTTCTGAAATTGAGTAAATTCAAAAAGATATCCGTATTATCATGCTTTGACTTCTCTATTAATTGCTTTGCACTCTGTACTTCATGCTCAGTTAGTCCATTTGACTGTGGGTATGCTGGACTACTAGTAACATGTACAAAGTCTCATTCCCTTGCAAATGTCTGAAACAATTGACTGGTAAATTGGGTACCATTGTCAGAAATAACTTTGTGTGGACTACCATGGACTGAGAAATGATGTTTCAACTTGGTGATAGCAGTGGATGTTAGGTTAGGTAGTAAATTGATCTCAAACCAGTTCGAATAAGAGTCTACCAACCCTAAATAATGCTGACTGTTCCACTTGAATATATCAGTTGCTACTGTTGACCAAGGTAGTTTAGGAACTTAACTGAAGTGTCTCTTTTTGCAAATGTGGTTTAGAACTATTGCATACTGAACAAGAAGAAAGTACTTTATCAGTATATTTTGCTAGAGAAGGCCAAAATACTAGCTCTCTCATCCTTCTATTGGTAGATTTGGAACCTGGGTGACCAAGATGCAAAATCTGGATGTATTCACATTGTAAGGAAGCAGGAAAAACTATTTTAGGACCTTTAAAAATAATGCCATCTTCCATCAACATCTCTTTAAGGAAAATAAGTTTGCACTTCAGGTGGTACACTAGATTGCTTCGACAGTCAGCCAACATTAATGTAGTGGTTGAGCTTTTGCAAAATTGGATCAGTCTTTGCATGATCTCTTAGCGCATCAAGTCTTGTGGTAGAAAAATTATGCACTTCCATGACATCAAAGTCAAAATTCTCTACATTAAGCTGTTCCGTTGTATTTCTGGACAATCTGGATAAGTTATCATCCAGATAAAGAAGTGGCTTTTGTACAGACCATTTTGAAGTTGTACTTTTGCAATTTGAGCATCATTCTTTGTAATCTCACTGCACCTGAATGCATAGGCTTCTTTAAAATAGTGACTAGAGGTTGGTGAGTAGTCTCAAATCTGAACAGCTCAGCCATTAATATAATCATGAAATTTTGAACATGCAAATACTATTGCCAAAAGGTCTTTCTCAATTTAAGCATTTTGCATTTTAATTTGGGTAAGAGTCCTAGATGCATAGGCTACTGGTCTGCCCTCTTGAAGAATAACTGCACCAAGACCAACTTTTGAAGCATCACAGGAAAGAGTGACTGGTTTATTGACATCATAGTACCTTAATGTAGGTGGGGTGACAGTTTTCTGCTTAAGGTCTACAAATGCTCTCTGGTACTGTTCCAACCAGGACCATGAAACATTTTTGCACATTAGCTCTCTCAAAGGCACTGTCAACTCACTGAAGTCTGGTATAAACTTGCCTAAATAACTGATCATACCAAGAAAATGTTGTAGAGCTTGAATATTATCTGGAGCTCGTATCTCTAGAATGGCTGCTTGCTTGGACAGGTCTGGTCACAAACCAGTGCTAATAAATAAATGGCCTACATACATAACTTCTGGTAGCCTGAATTTGCACTTCAGAGGATTAAGCTTCAGGTTCACTTCACATGCTGTGTCTAGAACTCTCCTAAGGTTTCTGTCATGCTCTGCTTCACCATTGCCTCCAACCAATAAATCATCTACTATTATGGCAGAAGAATAACCTGAAAAATTTTGCTCCACTGCAGGCTGAAAAACTTCACTTGCAGAATTTATTCTAAATGGCATTCTGAGGAATCCATATCTTCCAAATGGGATACTGAAAGTAATCAGTAATGAAGATTTGCAATCAAGCATCACTTGCCAAAATTAACTTTTTGCATCCAAGACAGAAAAAACCGTGGCATTTGGTATTAGGGCTGCGACTTCCTTGACTGTATGCATAGGATGATACGGTCTCTTTAATGCTTTGTTCAAATCCCTTGGGTCAATGCATATTCTGATTTCATCTCAGCCTTTTTTGTTCGGCTGCTACCATGGACAACATCCATTCAGTTGGTTCTGTAAATGGATAAATTACACCTTGCTGCACCATTTTATCTATTGAGCCTTGACTTTATTCTGCATAGTTATCGGAACTTTTCTTGCCAGTCTAACCACTGGACTGATTTCTGGGTCTAACTTCATAGAATACATAACTGGAAGTTTGCCTAACTTATCATCAAAAACATCAGCATACTCTTAGAAAATAGCTTTAGTAAAATTGGAACTAGGATATGGGCTTATATGATGGACTTTTTTGGTAAAGGAAAGTAGATTCATTCTCAAACTATCTTTGAGACCCAATAATGACTGCACAGGTCTTCAAACTATATAAAATAGTAAGCTGTAGTAGTTTCTAGCCAAATAACATGAAAGCACTACTGAGCCTCCGGTTTGAATTTCTTCAACACCGTAAGCAACATGTTTCGCTCAACTGACCACATTAAGTTGCTCACCAGCTCTCACCTTAGCAAATGTGTCTGCTGACATAACATTACACTTTGAACCAGTGTCTACTTTGAGCTTTATGGATTTACCATTGATCTGGACAGTACAAAACACTTCATTCCTTGAAATTAAATTTACTGCATCAATCTTTTCCCCAATTACTGACACACCATCCACATAGAAAGTAGAGTTGCATCTCTGTATATGATCAACTTGCTTTTTCGAGTGACCTTTCTTTATAACTGTGTGAGCTTTACTTGATTTACAAAACTTTTGAAAATGGTTCCATTTTTTATACTTGTGGCATTGCTGATCAAATGCTAAGCACTTTTTCTCTCTTAGCCTCATGATAGGCACTACAGTTGTGACAGTTAACAATAAAGCTTGATTTGGATTTTGCTGACTCACCCTTGTACTGCACTGAGCATGTCCTTTTCAGTGAACTAGTCTTAGAACTTGCTGGAAAACTATGGGTTTTACCTGCCACATTCACAGGGGTTACAGCTGTCATGTGCTTAGGGCTGTTTCTGCTAGTCCACATGTTGCATGCTGTCTACATTTGCTCTGGAGCCTGCTAAAACCACGTTCTTATCATTTGCAAGCAAACATGTGTGCCTTTCTGTAACTTCATGGATTTGACAAATCTCAATAGCTTTGCTCAGCATTAAACCACTGTCACAAAGCAAAATCTTTCTCACTGCAGCACTATTAATACCACACACTAGCCCATCCTTTATTAACTCATATTTTAAGTCACCAAATCTTCACGTTTTAGCTTTGTTTCTCAGTTCAGTATTATAAGCTGCAAAAGTTTCTCCTGGTTTTTGATCTCTTGTGTAAAACAAATGCCTCTCTAATGTAACATTTGTTTGGGGGTTACACATTTCCCTGAATTTGCATTTCAAACACCTGAGGTCTTCCTTTGATTAAGCCTGTACAATAATATGATGGTTTTCTCCTTCTCTTTCATATACTGCTGGTGCATACACAAATGAACGTGCTCTTTCAATGGCCTCTAACCCAGCTAGGTTTAGCAAAATGAATGACCTGGTGTGTGCATCTTTGTCCAAATAAGCTGCTTGTATAAAAATATCATACTCTTGCTCAAATATTCTCAAATTCTCTGCAATATTCTGATCAAATACAAGTGGTGATGGTTTACAAAATCCATCTGCCATATTAACACATACCAGTGAAGGCTTTTGCAAGTATGCATGAATGCACAAACAAATATATATATATATATATATATATATATATATATATATATATATATATATATATATATATATATATATGTGTGTGTGTGTGTGTATGCCAGAAATTTATGCCAGTATTTGTAACTACACCGAATAGCACAACCAGCCTCTAAATAACTGAACGTTGTGAAGTAAGTCTCCTGGGCACAAGAATGCTTTTGAAATCACTGTACTGTAAGGAATCACCTCTTATCATTGTAAGAAACATTTCAAAATAACTGCACTGTGTGAATAAACTGGTCAGTAGAAGCTCAGAGTAAAAAAAACATTTCAAAGTAATTGTACTTTGTGAATAAACAGTACATAGCACTCTGAAACTTTCCCAAAATGGCTGTACTTTGTTAAATAACTCTGTACAGTGCAAGAAACACTCTGTGATGGTGGCACCCTGTGAATAGACACACCCAGCACAAGAAACATTTTGAAATGGCTGTATTTTTACTGCACTTTATGAAATAATTGCACTTTGCACACAAACTCTTTGAAATCAATGCACAGTAATAAGCACACATGGTAAGCACTTTTACTCACTTTGAGATACTTCAAATAACTCTAGTTATGCCCTTAATAGCTTCAATCAATGCAAAATAGTAGCTTATGCCAAAACACAGTAACTTGCCAAAAACATGCAGTCACCTTGCTTTAGTTATGCTTAATGTGCCCTTTTTTGCCCTTTATTATATTCGTTTTGCTCATATACCCCGGGATTCATGAAGCTCGGCGCAAGGCCGGCGTAAGGCTTGCGCCGGCGGTGCAGTGAATAGCCGGCGCAGTAGCGCCATATACATATTAATGAGAGTGCACCGGAATCACAGACACGTGCGTAGTGTACGTGAGCGAGCCCAGGTAGGATGTGTCTGGAGGCGTGTCTAAGCCGGCATGAGGTGAGCAACCTAATGTGCTGACAGCCACGGTCCGCCCACAATAGTAATGGCAGCAGCCAGGTCCCGTGCAGAATGAAACGCACGTACAGTATGCAACATAGTACCCGTCCCAAATTAACGGAGAAGCAAATACAAGCCACGAAGGCATAAGTGTACCCATCCAAGGAGCAAAGGATACGCATAAGACCGCGTTCGTCCCGCAATGCACCGTCAGTGTTTACACTCAGAGAAGGTGTACAGCCGCATGTCAGCGCACCGCACCGACATAGGAGCAGCGACTAAGGTCACCACCTGTCCCACTTTGGTTGGGGCAGTCTCTCTATGGCCAGTTGTGTCCCGAAAAAACATATTAGAAATGGCTGATGTGCTACGATTGTAGGACACAATGATATCCCGTATTTAATGTAATGGTAGCATGAATTGGTTATTTCTGTAACAGAAATACCTAAATGACACAAGAAACAGAATAAGCAAGCAAATTGCCACAACAATAAGCTTATATTTAGGCAAACAAGTGAAGTTCTATGCTATATAGTGACCATGTGTATGTGTCGGCCTGTAAAGTCAGATGTGAGTCCCGGAAATATCCCAGATTGGAAACTGGAAAAGGTGGAAACCCCAGTAGCGACATGGGCATGGTCACCAGGGTTACCTGCTGTCCCAATGTGCCATGGACAGTCCCTGATTGGACAGTTGTGTCCCTGCAACAATCAGAAAAATGGAAAATGACCTCCGATCCCCTGCCAAGAAAATTCCAGCAATATACATGTAATAGTAGCATAAAACATATACATTACTATATGAAACACAGACATGGCATAAGAAAATAAATAAGGAACCCAAATGCTTACAGAATAAGCTTATAGTATGGCAAACAAGTGAAGTTCTGTCAACTGCACTAGCCGTGGGTATGTGTAGTCCTGCAAATTCCGAAGTTTCCACATAACATGCCCCACTATGGGCATTGGAAAAGGTGACAACCATAATGGTCACAAGCAGTAGTTAGAGTACATAGCCGGGTAGCTGTGTTGACATAACAACAGTAAGGAAGCAAGATACCTCAAACACAGGCAAACATGTGCATAGCAACATATCCCACACCCAGCAACGTCTCTGTTGCATACACTGGATGGCGTATGTTGAAGTGTAATATCCAGAAGCAGAACCCATGCATACGGATGTACTACACAATAGCCTCATTGTACATGTCAGTCCCACCCATGTATACCTCTGCACCCAAACCTGCTAGCATCCGTGTGCAGCTATACAACCACACACAATGTGCATACCTGAAATGTGGTAAGATGTTTGTGTTAGGCAATGCCACGCGGGCAAATACGTACCCCACATGTCACCAACCCACCGCAGGTACAGATATGTAAATGGCTGCATGTGAATGTGTCAGCAGAATGTGTACATCCCGCATGTAGTATGTACCCGTCCAAACCATATAGGTTTGCATACGACACGGTGCACATAACTGTACACATGTGGACAAGTCGGGTCGTTGGACCACCGCATCGATGATTATCTATGCAGTGAAGTCGATCACATATAGCGGAACACGTGCCTACCAAACAGGACGTCCTAACAGGGTGCTACAGGCAAAGAAGGGGAAGCTGGGACATGACATGTGGAGAGTAGCGTTGCCGGACGGACAAATACACACGGTCAAGGTAAAGGACGGAACAACATGCATATGGCGGATGGATGTTGTTCGAAAAATATATAGAAACACATATGAAGTTCCAGTTTAGACTCGAAATACTATATAATGCATTGAATTGTACCGTACAATATGGCAGTAGAACTAAGCCTGCATGTAATTGGTGAAGCTAAGCTGTAGTGTGATGGAATTCTGAACCTGGCAGTAAGCAGTACAGCAGGCTCATGTCTGTCAGCATTAATTATTAGCTGGGTTACAGAACAATAAATGTATGTACATGCATAACAGCACTCCTTCCCCAGAGGAGGATGGCCTTGTGAGCTCTATCGAAGATAACAGTACAACTCCTTACCAGAGAGACAAAGCAACGTATTAAGAAATTAACTGTCCACTGTATCGGAACAGTCTAGGGTCCTTGAAACAGCTACAATTACAGAAGGACACTGTAATGTCCAAGGTGCCTTGCAAGGCTGTGTTATTCCCATGGGAAAACATTTTAAAAGCACGACCCCAGCACCCACGTATGTATAGACTATTGCGGACCATAGTGATGGAAATGCCCTGTGACCGACCACGTCAGTAAGGTGGGCAAAAGCTGATTGTAAACACTATATAAAGAAACTGCTTACTGTATAGAGTCAGACAAAACTCACATACTTGGACTGTATATTATTTAGCCTGCCTGTGTACACTACTAAAACTTTGCGAACCCGAGCCTCCTGTGTTATCGGCTGTCACTTAGAAAAGCCCACTGATAACTACAGTCTGGTTTTAACAACTTATTTCACATTGTGATCCTTGTAATCCGGAATTCCCTTGGTAAGCTACAGGTCAGAGTGCATGGCTGGTCAGACATGTACGCAGGAGAATATGCATAAATGGTTCTTCTTGAATGAAAAGACCTCCGACTGAATTGTTGTGTGTAAAGAGGCTGTTTACTGTCTGATCTGTGGCTGAAAAGCGGAAAACTGGATCCCAAGAAGAAAACGTGCAGCCTTAAACAGGAGGCCCA
The DNA here is from genome assembly GCF_019279795.1 of Protopterus annectens. Lineage (NCBI taxonomy): Eukaryota > Metazoa > Chordata > Ceratodontiformes > Protopteridae > Protopterus > Protopterus annectens. The sequence goes on from NC_056731.1 coordinate 1,592,118,668, forward strand.
GGTAAGGAGTGTTTGCCTTTTTGTCTCTATTGTAGATCAGGGACCAGACTACATTGTGTTTCTGTTAACAGTTGTGATAGCGGGTCGAAGACCTATCCAAATTCTGTTAAATCTGAACATAGGTCAGGGGAACACACAGCAGAGTAAATAGTGATTGTAGACACTACAGTGGAGACAGGGAAGGAGACACCACGTGGTATGACAGAAGGGTACGTAGCAGTCGTGTAGAGGATATGGGAGATTATTGAAGAAACAGATCATATGATCCGCGTTTGACGGGTGATGTGAAGTATATGCAATCGCAGAGAGCACATAATGTGAGTTACGCAGCAAAATGGGGTAATAAATATGACATTGATGGTATATTACACAAAATATCGTTACTGAAACATTGTAATCCCTGAAAATTTGATGCACATGTTCCAGGGTAAACACCTGTTCCACCCTGAGAGGGACAGTCCCTCTTTGGCCAGCCGTGTCCTGTAAACAAACCCAACAAATGGCAAATGTCCTGATATCTCAGGACAAACATTTCCCAGATATCTATCAAAATGGTAGCATAAAACAGTAAATTTGTATGTGGAACAGCAAAATATAATAATAAACAGAATAAGCAACTGAAATGCTACAACAATTGGTCGCTCTCCTGGCAAAACGTGAATTCCTGTCCTATGTACTGGCCGTGGGTATGCATTTTCCAGGAAAATTACACGTTCCGAACACTAATGTCCCACATTGTGCATTTGAAAAGGTGGCAGCCCTAAGATGTGCAGGCGACAAAACAGCGACAATTGGGTATCCGTCATGCACATCGGTGGACTGAGGTAGTGTACGCAAGGGAACAGAACACTACAAATGGCTAAGCATCATACTTACACAGAGAAGATCATAATACAGTAGTACCGATAGCCCCCCCCCACAACCCCCTACCACCTCCGATACCACATCCAGGATATTAAGCGGGAGGGCAGGCTAGTCCCCACACGTTATCCTGTGGCAACAGAGGTAGCACAACGAACAAATGTAACAGAAGCTATTGAAACCACATCCCGAACACGTAACATACCTAGGGACACCCGAGTAAGAACACAGTACTAAAACAGAGTGAGGATATCTGTCAATTAATTGAAGTACCGAACCCTCATGCAGGACAGGAAGGCCAGGACCCAACCCCCATAGCGTATAGACCGTGGACACCAGAAGATATCTGTAAAGTCATAGAGGGAATTCCCCATCCACAAAGTAATCGCTATTCACCATGCAATACCCCTGTATCTCCTGATCGGAAACCAAAAGGGAATGGCGGATGGTACAGTATGTACAAGCTGTAAATCATGTAAGAATACTTAGGGTAGCGTTGGTGCCAGACCCACACACTATATTCAATGCTATGAACATGCCACAGAAGTATCTTACCATGGTACATATAAGCTATGCTTCCTTTGCAATACCTATACATCCACATAGTCCGTATTGCTTTGCATGTACAGTCAGGGTGACAGATACAGCCATACCCGGCTATCGCGGGGATACTGTGAAAGTACAACGATATTCTCACAGGAGATGGCTAGCTACATTCCGGTGTTAACTCCACCCGGGGCCAGTCAAGTTCTACTTTATGTGGATGATATTCTGCTTGCGGCCCGTACCCAGCAGCAATGTATGGAAGATACAATAGCATTATTGAGATAATCAGCAGAACAGGGACATAATGTAAGCAAGCATAAATTGCAACTACAGAGAATACAGGTCAATTACCTGGCATATCTGGTATCCAAGTAGGGTAGAACATCACATGACGATAGGAAGGTAGCAATATAATAAGCACCCAAGCCAACTAACAAGAAGGGAATGATGTCCTGTCTGGGCCGACTAACATTTGTCAAATCTGGATACCAAACAATGCTGTGGAATCCGCTGTATTGTTTGCCTTAACCTTTAATACACCTATGGCAGCACAACACATACTACACTGGATTACAGTAGCAGAAACAGCGTTCTGCAGACTAGAACGATTGATAGCCTCAACAGCTGTAGTAGGTCTCGTGAATAATCATAACACATGTTGTCAGACCGTAGATTGTAAGCGGAGATATATGGCGTCAGTCTTGATGCAACAGCAGGGAAGTAAGCAACGCTACATAGCTGACTACTCATTGCAGTTGGACACTGTGGCATGGTCAGTGCCACATTGTGTACAGGCAGTTGTTGTAGCACCCATGGCAGTACAGGCCCCGGCCGTAATGTTACTAGACCACCCTCTCACTGTGAGAATGTCTCATGCAGTTGCGATCAGTCTGCTGCAAGAGAAGATAGCATTCCTGACCCGTGCTAGACATTTGTCATGTTTGACCATACCACTGAGTCAACCTCATATGGTGATTGAACGTTGTACAACATGAAACCTATCAACGTCACGTCCGACACCTGTGTATGGCACACCACACAGTTGCCTATACGAAATGGATTAAATAACTACACACAGACATGATATCACTGATATATCCTTAGATGATGCAGAGGTGACAGTTAATGTACGGATCATGTAGACAGAGTCCTACAGGAACGAATCAAGTAGGTTATGCAGTAGTTATTGATAATGACATTGTAGACGGCCAAACCCTGCAGCATAACGTGTCTGCTCAAGCAGCAGAATAGATAGCTTTAACACGTGCTTGTACTGTAGCGGAAAACTGATGTGTGGACATATGTCCCGATAGTCAGTCTGTTGTCTGTACAGTGCATGTTTATGAGCAGCAGTGGAAGAATAGGGGAATGATAACATCCACCGGTAAACAGATTAATCATGCATTCGATCTTGAATGCATTAGACTCCATGCAGTTACCCACTGAAGTAGGTAATTGTAAATGTGCAGGGCATAGAAAGCAACAGGATAACAGTAGGAAAGGTAAGGCATGAGCTCATGCACCTGCAAAACAAGCAGCCTCACAGTTGGAAAGTGTTTGTGTGAATGAGGAATGACAAACCTCAGACAGTTTAGATGTAGAAACTGTACAAACAATGCAAACAGCAACTACGAAAGCAGAAAAGCCGGCGTGGTTATGACGAGGAGCAATCCTTGAACACGGACTGCACATATCCACAGTGAGAAAGCCAATATTAACGTCTAATGTATTCAGATATGCGGCTTTGTGGAGCCATGGGTAGAGACATGTCTCAACAGGGGGGATGGTACATTTGGTTAACAGAATACCTAACATACGGAATTATGAACCACATACAAACCTCATGAGCAGCGTGTCACGTTTGCAGTAGATATCATGCACAGGGAGTATTTAAACCGAAGGGAGTGAGTTTACCTACACCACCATAACCGTTCCGTACTATTTGTATGGAGTTCATACATCCGCATAAATGTGAAGGGAACAAATACTGTTTAGCGATTACACATATATATAATCAAAATGGGTAGAAGCATTCCCAACCATTAATCCAGATGCAGCAGCAGTGGCAAAGGTGCCAGTAAAATAAAGTATCCCTAGATCTGGCATGCTGTAAAGAAGCTACAGTGACAATAGAACACATGTAGTGAACCAGACAATCACGCAACCTGGGGGATTAGTTCGTATTACCATGAATGTAAATTGCATGTACAACCCACAGTCAGCATGACTGCTGGCGGCGTAAAATGGGATCCCGAGAAATAAGTAGAGGAGGTTGGTGGGTGACATCCAGACGAGTTACATGTGCTGTCTACCTCTAGCATTGCTGAGCATAACAACAGTTCCAAATGTAAAGTGCTGCACCCACTTCGAAGTAGTATGTGGAATGGCATATCATGTGCCAGAGTGGAAAGCTGTCATGCCTGCAGAGTCGGAGGTCGATGACTCAGTAGCAGGTGACATGACAGGATTGTTAACTAATAACACTGTTCTTCAGTTAAAGTCTGTTACAGATAAGAGAAAACGAAGACGGACACATAGCTGACACCAGTATCCTGTGTGTATGTCACTGTTATCCAAAGAACATTATTGCCAAGTGGACATTGCGAAGGTCTGTACCGGGTACTGTTGGCAACGCCTACCGCAGTAAAGTTTGCAGAGAGGTCGTCCTGGGTCCACCTCACAGTTTTCAAACCGGTAAAGGATATCAAGTCTGATTGACATCTTGTAGCTGATATACCAAAGAGCCTGAATCACCCGGCCAAGACTGTATAACAATACAAAGCAACCCCAAAGACGTTTATGTTTGCTGTCCTAATGATTATACACCTATTAACCATGTTTGTGTTTACTTTACATTTTCTGGGACCTTACCTGCATATAACTACACGGATACAAATACTGATACGTGATGAACTGGCCACAGAGTGTCTTTCACACTTCAACAGATACCTAGGCATGACACGTGTGCATATAGAGACTAGGAACACTTTAAATTGCTGTGTTTGTACTGCCATACCTACATCATATGGAGGACTTCCGATGCATGTTGTCCCCTTGGGGATAGATTGAGACTTGTGAATATCTACACTTTGATACAGGTTCTGTGAGATCACAGGACAACATGGCAATGTACTTACCTGTTACACAAAAAGGAATTGTATGTTATCATAAACATGATACAGTTTCAGTTGTTGGGAGTATTTGTAACATAACTGTGTCTTACGAATGTCATATAACAGCCAAAGATCACAGTACTACTTGTAGCACCATTCCTAATTTGTACTGAAACATCATGAGAACAATGTTGAAGGATGTGCAGAAACATCCTGAATTGTATAAACAGTCCTCTGTTAGAGACAGGAATATGTTACATGCAGAGGTAACCCGCATCAGTAGTAAAGTAGAATATTGTTATGTTGTTTGTGGGAAATAAGCATATCAATGGTTACCTGGGAATTGGTCCGTCAGTTGTTATTTGGGTTATCTGGCTCCAGTCACATGACATACTGTACAATTGCCTGTGGGTGCAAAACGAACTATAACACATATAGCTCGAAGAACTGGGAACACAGTCGAGAAACCTACTAATCCAGTGGGTGAAATGGAAGCTGTTCTGACATTCCAGTCTTCTGCAAGAGATAAAGGAATATCGATTCATATGGACTTGAGTGACAACGTCACAACCTGGGCTGGAACACTCCCAGCTTCTGGAGTAGTGAAATCAATCAGGGAACAGAGGAAGTTATCAAAACCTGTCTGAGGAAGGATGAATGTGACTTTCCGCTCTTGAACATGTGACTGATGAACTGGATGCAATGAGAACTGTTGTGTCACAAAATGTAATAGCGCCGCGACTGCACCGTGGCGCTGAGAATTGGTACGTCTTGGCTTACTGAAGAAGATCGCTGTGTCCAACTACCACATGAAGAGACCAAAGGCAACGCCCACCTACAGGTAATACAGCAGGTGTCATCCATGGCGGAACCAGGCCCAAACCCACTGACGAACCATTTCCACAAACCATTGGGTGGATGGGGTCAGTCATACTGAATATCATGATTGCCATTTGTGTTGTTATGCTCATATTGGGAGCATGTGTCTAGTGTGGGATACTGTGCATGTAAGTATTAGTCAGGGACTCTGGCGACATACCTGTACCCGAGACTATGTATCAAGACCTGTAGTGGTA